>NC_085141.1:139362432-139662432 GCF_024139115.2 Armigeres subalbatus
TGCTTTTCAATTATAAGTATTCTATTAGCATTTTCTCTGTTATATATTGAAAGCTAGTGCCCGTCATTGCATGAGTATGCTATGTGTCTTGTGTAGCAATGAATACACTATGGCCAGGGCGCCGAGAATGTCTTCTTCTTCTTCTTCTTCATTGGCATTACATCCCCCACTGGGACATTGCCGCCTCGCAGCTTAGTGTTCACTAAGCACTTCCACAGTTATTAACTGCGAGGTTTCTAAGCCAAGTTACCATTTTTGCATTCGTATATCATGAGGCTAACACGATGATACTCTAAGACGAATTAAGTACTGTCCATTTAATTCCACCAGTTAATTTTCGTTATCTTTGCAGATATTTCGACCACAACTGTGGTCGGCTTCAGTGTCTTGTACTTGACTCGACTCAAGTCAAGTACAAGACACTGAAGACGACCACACAGTTGTGGTCGAAATACGTATCTGCAAAGATAACGAAAATTAACTGGTGGAATTAAATGGACAGTACTTAATTCGTCTTAGACGGTTTAATACATTCCACTAAACGAGCTTAATATATTTTTCTGACGATGATACTTTTATGCCCAGGGAAGTCGAGACAATTTCCAATCCGAAAATTGCCTAGACCGGCACCGGGAATCGAACCCAGCCACCCTCAGCATGGTCTTGCTTTGTAGCCGCGCGTCTTACCGCACGGCTAAGAATATCGCCGAGAATGTCTTCCACCCGAAAACATTCAGGCTGGACCTAAAATGTAATTGATTGATGTAGAAGAAAAAAAAGATATGTCATGAAGTTTGAAGAATGTCGGTTGATTGCACAACGGAAGGGTTTTCGACAAACACGGGAAAGGTGATGATTCACATAATTCGCGCTCAAAATCATAAGGGCGTAACTGTATTGATCGATTTTTATGTGTCATTAATAACCAAGGAGTGTAATTGCCGCTGATAAATGCAAAAACAAGCAACAACGGAGAATAGCGATTATAACTTCGTCCCTATATACAGAGTATAAAAACGATGCGTTAAGATCATCTGCAAAAAATAAGATAAGATGTTGACTGTGAACTTTTCAAACTGCAATTATTTGTATACATATTTCAATTTCAAAAACAAAACTGAAGACATGTCTGATTATTGGCAGAGAGAGAATAGTTTTATTTTCATCAAAAACCGACTATTTCTGCTGATGCAGACGATCATAGTCGTTTTCTGTTGCAGTTTGGGACAACCGCTTGTTGTGAATTGTGTTCAAAAAAATGGGACAAGCCACCGGACATCGCGTCCTTAGTATGCAGAAGCCATTGGACGAGCATTGTGTAGAGCATACATTGGATCGTGTTATCGCTTATCAGGTGAAGCACATTGATTTTTTTTCACATTGATTACGGTTGTCGGATTGATTTGAAACACGGTTTTCGCCTTCATGTCTTTGATGCAGTTATTTCTTCTTCTCATATTCTAATATTTAAACATGAATTGGTTTGTGTTCGTATTTGCATAAATTAAAAAAAACGTGGCCGACATCGTAATTAATGTTTAACTACTGGAACATCAAGGCAAGTACAGTGAGAATGATTTTCTAATCCCATGAAGATTGTTCAATTGATGCGCTTGCAGTGCATATTTGTTGTTTATCGGTCAACCGCGACTAGAATTGTACAGTCAATCAAGCTAAGCTAAGTTGAAATTGTGCAACATATATTTCATCAGTAGAAAAATCACGAGCGTTGCTCAGAAGATACAAATTGCTCACACAAAGTATTATCAATGCTATAGTAAGGTAATAATACATTTTTGAAAAATATGTTATTTTAAAAGATTAACAACTCTATACTTTGCGTGCTTACTCACTAGAAGTACAACGAACAATCAGTATGCAACTAGACGGTTGGCTTATCGTGAAAGAATTGTGAAAAAATAAAAAAACGCCTAAATACCAGCTGTTTAAACTTGCTGTTGCAGTGATTTCCTGATCAAGGAATTCGACGTGTAAATGGAAAATACATATATTTTTCGCAACATGAAATTAGTCTGAGCTTTTCCATAATTATATGTAGCCGTATAAATTCATGCATCAATGAACATTATTTAATTGGTTGAAGTAATGAAATCCACATTATAAATATGGTCATAAGAAGTTGACGCTCAAATACACCATGCGTCTCCATATGTTCGTATGTTTCTTATGATGATCATTTTCAGTTTCGTGTTTTCTTAAAACTATCCACCTTATTTGCTATGATACATTTATAGAAGATTGCAACGATTTTTGTCTATAATAGAAAATTATTTTAATGGACATTTGTTACAATGTCTCAATATTAGAAATTCTATGAAGTTCTTTGGTACTACCAGTGGCAACTTCAGAATCATTTTCAACATTTTATTTTGATTCCTCTGAGAAGCCTTCTTTCTGGTATTGCAGTAACTAGTCCATATTGGCACAGCATAGAACATGGCTGGCCTAATAATTTGTTTGTGAATCAAAAATTTGTTCTTAAGACAAAGTTTTATTTTTCTGGTTTTGAGTGTCTACACTTAATATATTTGTTACATTTGGCTTGAATGCCTGCAATGTGATTTTTGTAAGGTATGTTTTGATCTAGCAGCAGTCCTTAATGCCTAATATTTAGCTACGCTAGACCAATTAATTGGAAACCCATTCATAGTGACAACATGGCTGCTAGAAGGTTTCAAGTAAGAAGTTCTCGGCTTATGTGGGAAAATTATAAGCTGATTTTTGGAAGCATTCGGAGTAGTTTCACATTTTTGCAAGTAAGTGGAAAATAAATCCAAACTTTTTTGGAATCTACTACAAATGACACGAAGGCTTCGCCCTTTCGCTGAGAGGCCCGTGTCATCTGCAAGCAAAGATTTTTGACACCCTGGTGGTAAATCAGGTAAGTCAGAAGTAAAAATGTTATACAATATGGGCCCCGGTATGCCGCCTTAGGGAACACCAGCCCTTACATGTAATCTATCAGATTTCGAATTCTGATAGTTTACCCGCAGTGAGCGATCTGATGAATAATTTTGAATCAGTTTAATAATATACAGAGGAAAATTTAAAATTCATCAATTTTAGAATCAAACCTTCATGCCAAACACTGTCAAATGCTTTCTCTATATCAAGAAGAGCAACCCCAGTCGAAGATTTGTTGAGTTGAATTAAATTCGTAACTCTTAATAACTGATGAGTGGTTGAATGCCCATGGCGGGAACCAAATTGCTCATCAGCAAAAATAGAATTGTCATTAATATGAACCATCATTCTATTTAAAATAATCTTTTCAAACAGTTTGCTTATTGAAAAAAGCAAACTGATTGGGCGATAACTAGCATTAGCATTAGCATTAGCATTAGCATTGTTACGGTGTAATTCGTAGATTGGACACTAGTGATACTCATGTTTTACTTTTGAGATCCTTATCTAGAATGCTATCAGAAATCAAGAAGGGGAGTGGTCCTTGATTCCAGTCTTAAACAAAAATAACAAAAGCATGAGGATTACTACTCCTGGCCACGCCCATCTTCACCGTAACTAGGGAGAGGAAGGAAGTGTTGATGTAGTACTTACTTAACGAGAGGCCACCGACTTGGCGACACCCTCATAAGTACCACGGAGTTGGATAATGAGGAAGGTATTCGTTGGGTCAGGAATTGCCTGTAGCTGGCAATGTAACCGTGGTAGATCTTACCCCGTAACACACCACGTAAAGGTGTCTACCCAGTAACTGATTGGGCGATAACTAGAAGCCTAAAGTGCATTTTTGTCCTTCTTCAAAGTTGGAGCAACCAATTGAAAGCATATAATATATTTTTAAAAATATATAAATTAACCAACAAGCACTTGTCATAATTTAACCAACAAGCATTCTCACCACTTAAGTGGTGGAATTAAATGGGATTGTATAAACTCGTCTTATGACAAGTGAAGACATTCCAATAAAAAGCTTAAAATATTTTTTTTTTACCAACAAGCTCTTTATCTTTCAAGAAGTGTTTTGATAAGTATGTAGAACACTTTATCCAAATTAGTTCCCAACGAAGGGTAAAAAACATTCTCTTGATTGAGAATGTCTTTGAACCTCCACGTGACCTGATAGGACTAGTGAGACCTAGACTCAAATTATGGGCACTATCAAATTGCTTAGGCATTCTTTGAGCCTTTACGCCGTTTGTTAATAACATATTTTATTTCCCTCTTCAAGCGCTAGAATTGGCTTTGAGTTTTTTTTAAAAAGAATTTTTCTTTCAGGAATTCCTCCGGAAGTTCCTCCGGGAATTTGTCCGCAAGTTCCTCCGGGAATTTCTCCGGAAATTCCTCCGGGAATTCCTCCGGAAGTTCCTCCGGGAATTTCTCCGGAAATTCCTCCTGGAATTCCTCCGGAAGTTCCTCCGGGAATTCCTCCGGAAGTTCCTCCAGGAATTCCTCCGGAAGTTCCTCAAGGAATTCCTCCGGAAGTTCCTCCTGGAATTCCTCCGGAAGTTCCTCCAGGAATTCCTCCGGAAGTTCCTTCAGGAATTCCTCCGGAAGTTTCTCCGGGAATTCCTCCGGAAGTTTCTCCGGAAGTTCCTCCGGAAGTTTCTCCGGAAGTTCCTCCGGAAGTTTCTCCGGAAGTTCCTCCGGAAGTTTCTCCGGAAGTTCCTGGTGGAACTTCCGGAGGAATACCTGTTGGAACTTCCAAGGCAATTCCTGGTGGAACTTACGGAGGGATTCTTAGTGGAACTTCCGGAGGAATTCCTGGAGGGACTTCCGAAGAAATTCATGGAGGAACTTTCAAAGACATTCCTGGAGGAACTTCCGAAGGAATTCCTGGAGTAACTTCCGAAAGAATTCCTGGAGGAATTTCCGAAGGAATTCCTGGAGGAACTTCCGAAGGAATTCCTGGAGGAACTTCCGAAGAAATTCCTGAAGGAACTTCCGAATGAATTCTTGGAAGAACTTCCGAAGGAATTTCTAAAGGAACTTTCGAAGTAATTCCTGGAGGAACTTCCGAAGTAATTCTTGGAAGAACTTCCGAAGGAATTCCTGGAGGAACTTCCGAAGGAATTTCCGGAGGAACTTCCGAAGGAATTCCCGGAGGAACTTCCGAAGGAATTTCTGGAGAAACATCCAGAGGAATACCTGGAGGAACTTACTTTATTTGTCTTCTTTGTCTCATATATTATATTTGTCTTATTTACACCATTTATTTATTTATCATCAGACTAAGGCCGGAGTGGCCTGTGCTGCACATAAAAGACTTCTCCATTCAGCTCGGTTCATGGCTGCACTTCGCCAACCACGCAGTCTGCGGAGGGTCCGCAAGTCGTCCTCCACCTGATCGATCCACCTTGCCCGCTGTGCACCTCGCCTTCTTGTTCCCGTCGGATCGTTGTCGAGAACCATTTTCACCGGATTACTGTCCGACATTCTGGCTACGTGCCCGGCCCACCGCAGTCTTCCGATTTTCGCGGTGTGAACGATGGATGGTTCTCCCAACAGCTGATGCAACTCGTGGTTCATTCGCCTTCTCCACGTACCGTCCGCCATCTGCAACCCACCATAGATGGTACGCAACACTTTCCTTTCGAAAACTCCCAGTGCGCGTTGGTCCTCCACGAGCATCGTCCAGGTCTCGTGTCCGTAGAGAACTACCGGTCTTATAAGCGTTTTGTAGATAGTCAGTTTGGTACGGCGGCGAACTCTATTCGATCGGAGCGTCTTGCGGAGTCCAAAGTACGTACGATTTCCAGCCACTATGCGCCTCTGAATTTCTCTGCTGGTATCGTTATCGGCGGTCACCAGTGAGTCCAAGTACACGAATTCTTCAACCACCTCGATTTCGTCACCACCGATAGAAACTCGTGGTGGGTGGCTCACATTGACCTCTCTTGAGCCTCTTCCTATCATGTACTTCGTCTTCGACGTGTTGATGACTAGTCCAATCCGTTTAGCTTCGCTTTTCAGTCTGATGTAGGCTTCCTCCATCCTCTTAAAGTTACGTGCCATGATATCAATGTCGTCGGCGAAACCAAATAACTGGACGGACTTCGTGAAAATCGTACCACTCGTGTCAATCCCTGCCCTTCGTATTACTCCCTCCAAAGCGATGTTGAATAGCAGACACGAAAGACCATCACCTTGCCGTAACCCTCTACGGGTTTCGAAGGGACTCGAGAATGCCCCTGAAACTCGAACTACGCACATCACCCGATCCATCGTCGCCTTGATCAACCGTATCAGTTTATCCGGAAATCCGTTTTCGTGCATTAGCTGCCATAGCTGGTCCTGATCGATTGTATCATATGCGGCTTTGAAGTCGATAAATAGATGATGTGTGGGCACGTTGTATTCGCGGCATTTCTGCAATACCTGACGTATGGCGAACACCTGGTCTGTGGTAGAGCGTTCACCCATAAATCCCGCCTGGTACTGCCCCACGAACTCTCTTGCAATTGGTGTTAGTCGACGGCATAAAATTTGGGAGAGTACCTTGTAGGCGGCGTTCAGCAATGTGATTGCGCGGTAGTTATTTACACCAGTTCCACTTTATTACCCAAATCCATTGGCGTAACTAACGAAAAATTCTAGGGGGGGCTAACTTTTCAAAATAACAGTCAAATTTTTTTTACCAAAAGTTATCGTTTTCGCCCGATGCTCAACCAAACTTATGTATGTATATTGTTCAAAAGTTGGTCTACCAGTTCGCCATTTCAACTCATCTTTCGACGACTTGGATATAACAAACGATATTTATCATAAGCTTCGACCTCATAAGAAGTCATAGGTGTTGTATGAATTCGTTTAAGTTTCATTTACCTCCCCTGAAATCTCAAAGTTTTGACGAACTTTACCAGACAAGAAGAAAGAAATAGATACGATATGGCCATACTGTACTCTGTATTTGGTAATAACATTCTCGAATGGATTCTAAGCATAATCCTTTCAGGAATCCGAAGCATCTTCTAGGATTATGTTAGAAAGCCAGATATTATTTGTATATGGTCGGGGTTCTGCCAAACCGCACCAAGCGGCTTTTTGACTGACTTGTGATATTTTTCGTTCGTAAAAGGAAAACGTAAATAATTTCAATTCATACGTACATTTGTTGTAGGATACCCTTAGTTATGGGGTTGATGGACCGGAGGCCTCTCCTTTTGACATTCGATGTTTTTTAAATCGGGCGAGAATCATTTCAAGTTCAAAAACTTAATAAAGTGTTATCAACTTGCTGTAGTGTTTCGTAGAGATACAATGAAAAAAAATCACTCTGTAGCAAAAATTCTAGGGGGGGGCTAATTTGATTCTAGGGTGGGCTATAGCCCCCCCCCTAGCCCCCCTGTAGTTACGCCAATGCCCAAATCCTTTTCAAAACTTGTGTGGAAACCATGTACATGTTCTACAAACGGCCAATGTTTTCAATTTTCAAAACCTGCTGGAGTTTGTTTATTTTGACCTTCTCATTGCTGTGATTGGTCGGCGCTGCTGCTGTTTTCTCGCCGAACCACTGCATGAGTGATAAATTGCTTCTCCATTGTTGCCAATTCCTTTTGTTCTCCGTTTACGGCAAATTCTAAAGCAATTTGTAAACTGCATAATGATGAAATAATTTTGGCGACACTGACTGCGTAATTTTGGCCGGCTAAATTGGGCAATTTTCTCTCTCAGAGAGTGCTACCACTTGCTTTTAACGGAAAACCCTTCCCTCAGACATTAAACACTTCCACAGTTAGTAACTTAAGAGGTTTCTAAGCTAAGTTACCATTTCTGCATTCGTATATCATGATGCTAACACGATGATACTTTTATGCTCAGGGAAGTCGAGACAATTACCAATCCGAAAATTGCCTAGACCGGCACCGGGAATCGAACCCAGCCACCCTCAGCATGGTCTTGCTTTGAGCCGCGCGTCTTACCGCACGGCTAAGGACTTGAATCCGTTAAAACCCATGCCCATTGCACTAGAAAGACGCACTGAATTTTTTTTCAACAGAAACTCCCAAGGTTTCCAAAACTTTGGTTTCAAATGAACGATATAATTTATTTATGATTATTTTCAAACCTTGAATATAATTTATGTTTGATACGTCTATTAATGACAATGGCGACAGGCGCTGTCAAGACGATCATTTCTGTAAATAAAATAATTTGGATATCTTTTGTTGGAGGTTTTAAGTAGGTTTCAGAAATAATGGCAATGTGCACATTATGAACTGTTTGGAAGTTGAATAATTCATCTTCTTTACCCTTTAAAGAGCGGCCAATCCAATTTAAAATTTTCAAAATTATGGGCTGAAAATAATTCCGACAAGAAAATTTTTTTGTTAGAAAAACTTTTTTCCCTTAAAAGTGTCAAGCTTGCGATGTATGGACGGTTGGTAGGGAACATAATCACCTATCTTGAGACACAATTTCATACAAATAAAAAAAGCGTTTTTTCGCAAATCGAGTTTTAATTTTTGAAACTGTTGAAACTGATTTTTTTTCAGTGTAGGGCTCAATTTGAATTGTTTCCGATATCTTTATTAGAAACTTTGACTGATTTTGCGATAGTCACCCATACAACATTTTTTTGTAGGATGCGTCGTTTTTTAATTGTATCCATTTGAAAAAATCAATAAAAAAAATTTGGCCTTTTTCAAAAGATAGTCTTTGGAAAAACTATGTATGTACTTTTCTTTTAATAGCACCTCTTAAAATATTGCACAAAAAGTCAATATAAACAATAAGAACACTTAAATGTTCCCAAAAATTCTATTTTGGCTTCATGCATTTTTATCACAGCAAAAATCCATTAATTCCGCTAAGTGGATTATTCCATTGCTGTCGAGCGTTGATTTCGAACCAAACACCGCATAGGTCAAGTGATCATCACGATAGTCAAGATGACATGGATATGACAACCACAACATCAGGAAAGTTTTCCTATCATTCATGCTGGTGATCACAGGCAGAAGAAGTGAAGACATGGTGAGTGACCAAGCGCTAGTTGCTAAAATGTCACTTTCATGGTGATCGTTACACCAAGCATGTGAGATCCACATTGAGCATCACAATTGAGTACTTGACACATGACCTGGATTTTGTTATTGTCACGCTTTGCGTGACTTGTACGGTGACACTTTGCAGCACTGCATAGGACATAATGCACGCCTTTTCCAAACTTTTCATATAATTTAGTTCACTTTTGTTAAAGTGAACTTAATGAAATTCTTGAGAAATACCCCTCTGGGAAGTACCAGAGCGAGATCGTCGGCGGCGGCGTGAATCGGCGTGGCAATTTTTATGAAAAAAAAATCAGAATTTTCACCGGAAATTGTTCCAATTTTCTACAGGAAAGTGTTCAGAATATTCATGAAAAAACTTCAGAATTTATGTTGAATATTGCTCAAAATTTTTACAGAAAATTCTTTGTAATTTCCACGGGAAACTCAAAGGAGTTTTCACAACAAACTCTCTAAATTATCACGAGAAACTCTCAGAGTTTCTGCGAAAGATTGTTAAAAAATCTGATTAATTTTTTTTTGATTTCCACGGAAAATGGTTCGGACTTCACATAGGAAATTATTCAAAATTTCCACGCCATTTTTTTATTTTCAGTATGAAGTTCCACTAAAATGCTTCAGAATTTCTTCCTTAAATTTGCGTATTTTCAGGCGAAATTCTTCGGTATTTGATTGGATTTTTAATTTTAAAGGTATTTTTTTGGATTTCTATGGGAGTTTCTTTGTGCATAATGAACTATTTGGTAATTGACCTTTGTTCTTTTTATTCGCTCAATAGATTCTTTATTTTATTTCAGGTCAATTTTCCCAAAGAACCCATATTTTTTTTATGTATTTTTAAAATTTGACACAAAAAATAAAAAAATGCTTTTTTTCAAATTGGCCTAACATTTGTTCGATATTGATATGGGTTTTTTGGGGAAAAGTTGACCTTGCATAAGCTAAAGATTCGTTTGAGACAATAAAAGCCCTGATTAATCCACCTAGCGGTGATGGTGCCTTTCTAGGGCAAATAAAAAAATGTATTTTGTCCAAAACTTCCAAGCCCATGGTCTGATCTGGCCAATTTTCAAAAGGAAACAATAGGACAAAATTCTGCGTCGAATGCAACATGTTGCAAGCAAATCGGTGAAAGATAAGTGACAAATTTTTTAATTGTTTTTTTTTGTGAAAAATGGTATTTTGGTCATTATTAGGATCTGGCCAATTTTCAATGGGACAGGATTCTGCGTCGAATGCAACTTGTTGGGAGCAAATCGGTTAAAGATAAGTCTCTGAAAATGACTGACAATTTTTTTAATCGATTTTTTTGTGAAACAATATGTTTTGACCATAACTTCCGAGCCCATTGTCCGATCTGGCCAATTTTCAATAGGAAACAATGGGACAGGATTCTGCGTCGAATGCAACTTATTGCGAGCGCCGGGTCTTCTATAAAAAGTTTGTTTTTGGAGCGATCATATAGCCTTTACGTATACTTAGTATACGAGAAAGGCAAAAAGATACATTTACATTTTTACGGGAAAAGTCAATTCCATAGGAGATTTTTTAAAAGAGGGAAAGGTCGTTTGACCGTTATTTGGCCACATAACACGTTAAGTCGAAAGTCATGTAGCCAAAATTAATTTGGCCGAAATGTACGAAATGGTTATTAGATCGAACAGTTAAGCTGAAAATTTCATTTGGCTAAATCGTTTGCCCTAACAGGTCGTTTTGTCAAACAAGTTATCTGGCCAAAAATCCGTTCGACTGAAATAGGCATTTGATGGAAAGGGCCATTTGGCTGAATAAGTCTTTGCCGGAATGGGTCCTACGGCCGAAAATGTAATTTGCTGAATAGGTATTATGATTGAAATGTCGAACCGTTTAGTTAAATGATGTTTCCGGTAAAATGGCCTTTCTGCCAATCGACCCTTTCCGCCGTCTCGGCCAAAGTATCATTTCGGTATGCGGCATTTTCGATCAAATGACCTATTTCGCCCAACGACTTTTTCGACCAATTGACAAGTTCGGCCGAATGACATTTTTAGCCGGATGGACTAAACACACGTAAAGTCGAAAGTCATCTAGCCGAAATTCATTTGGCTGAATTGAACGTTTGCCCAAAACAGTTATTATGTCGAAAATGGTTTGGCGAAAAAGAGACATTCGGCCAAGCAAGTGGTTTGGCCGGAAGAATTGTTAGCCCCAACAAGTCATTTGGCTGAAAATGCCGTTTGGCCGAAAATGTCATTAACCGAATGAACCACCTATTCAGCTAAACGACCTTTTCGGAAAAATGAACAGCCAAAGGAACTGTTCGACTGAACGACATTTTCGGGCCTACGTCCCTCTCTATCAAATGACATTGTCGGCCAAAAAACATTCCGGCAAATTGGTTTGAACAGTCATATAACATATTCGGCCAAACAACATTCAGCCTTGTGGCTTCGAAAAATTTATTTCAACCAGAAGTTCTTTGGATTTCAACGGAAAATTCTTTTGAATTTTCATTGGAGTTCGTCTCAGTTTTTCAGAGAAGCTTTTTGAAATTTCAACGGAATATTGCATGGAAATATCTAGGAAATCATTGGCATTTATACGAATGATTCTCTGGAGTTTCAACGTGATGTAGGGCGGTGCACACCTCTAAATGAACTGTCCTGTGACGGGAGAAGTTATTACGAATTTTACAAATAGGTGCCGCTAGTGTGCTTGCAATATTATTATATGTGTATATGTTCTTGGCCATCCAAAAATTCCCTGGTGTTAAGGCCTTTGAATCTATAAGCGTAACCAAAGATCAGTCAGCCTGTTTCAAATGTGGTACTAAGATTAAAATGCTTTCACTGTATATATTCTTGGTCATCCAAAAATTTATTGAGGTTAAGGCCTTTGGCTCTTCTCACGTAACCGAACCTCAGCCAATCTGTTTCAAATATGCTACTTGCTCTTGATACATACAATAAACTACGTTCACTGTACATGTTCTTGGCCATCTAATAATTCCCTGGATATAAGGCCCGTGGGTCTACACGGGTAACCAAAGATCAGTCAGTCTGTTTCAAATATGCTACAAACAATAAAATGCGTTCATGGTATATGTTCTTGGCTATCCCAACATTCCCTGGAGTTAAGGCCTTTGAATCTATAAGCGTAGCCAAATATGGTAGATTTAACCAAGATTTAAATGCGTTCACAGTATCACCCAAGAAACCCTTGAAGTCTAGGAATTGGGGTCTATACGCCCGGGACGCCTATAAATCCCTGGAGTTCAGTTAACAAAAGAAACACAATCTGTTTCAAATATTGTACATGCTCTTAGTGATACCAAGATTAGACTGCGTTCACAGAATATGTTCTTGGCCATTTCAGGCATCCCTTAAGTCAAGGGCTTTAGGTCTATACGCGAACAAAATACCAGTCAGCATGGTTCAGATATGACACTTGCTCCTACTAATACAACGCCTAGATACATCCATAATAGGCTACTCCAATTACGGTGCAAGCTTCTAGTGCTTCATTGGAAATAATGTATCCATCACATACACACTAGGTTGGGAGTTAAGGTCTTCTTGTTCCTGTCGGATCGTTGTCGAAAACGATTTTCACAGTACGGCGGCGAACTCTACTCGATCGGAGCGTTTTACAGAGTCCAGAGTACTTCGTCTTCGACGTGTTGATGACAAGTCCAATCCGTTTAGCTTCACTTTTCAGTCTGATGTAGGCTCCCTCCATCCTCTCAAAGTTACGTGCCATAATATCTATGTCGTCGGGGAAACCCAAAAACTGGACGGACTTCTTGAAAATCGTACAACTCGTGTCGATCCATGCCCTTCGTATTACCCCTTCCAAAGCGATGTTGAATAGCAGACACGAAAGACCATCACCTTGTCGTAACCCTCTGTGCGTTTCGAAGGGACCCGAGAATGCCCCTGAAACTCGAACTACGCCCATCACCCGATCCATCGTTGCCTTGATCAACCAACCGTATCAGTTTATCCGGAAATCCGGTTTTCGTGCATTAGCTGCCATAGCTGATCCCGATCGATTGTATCATATGCGGCTTTACCTTCAAAAGATGCCGAAGAAAACCCGGAAACTCTTTAACAGGGCTAAACGCACACAACAGTGGGATCAATATAGAGAATCTCTTACTACTTACAATAGAGAAATTCGTAAATCTAAAAGGATAAACTGGAGGCACACTTGTGAAAACATTGAAAGTACTGCACTAGGAGTGATGTTAGTACTCTGGCCAGTGAAATATTTACTGAACAGAAAGTAGAATGGGCGATTGATTATTTTGCACCCTTCAAGGCGCCAGGTAGGGACGGAACTTTTCCAAAAGAAATCTTAGCACCCATTCTGACTAAGATGTTCCGATTAAGCTTAATATTAGGCTATATTCCGACTGCATGTAGGGGATAAATCATCCCCAAAATCAAGCAAGACCATGCTGAGGGTGGCTGGGTTCGACTCCCGGTGCCGGTCTAGGCAATTTTAGAATTGGAAATTGTCTCGACTTCCCTGGGCATAAAAGTATCATCGTGCTAGCCTCATGATATACGAATGCAAAAATGGTAACCTGGCTTAGAAACCTCGCAGTTAATAACTGTGGAAGTGCTTAATGAACACTAAGCTGCGAGGCGGCTCAGTCCCAGTGTGGGGATGTAATGCCAATAAGAAGAAGAAGAATAATAATTAGCTTATCGTCCATCATATTAAAAATAATGGCTGACTAATAACAGAGCATTTAAAATCATCCTATTTAACGAAAACTCCTCTAAGCAGAAATCAGTTCGCGTATCAGGAGGGAAAATCTTCAGTAGCAGCGCTTCACAAGCTAGTTACAAAGTTGGAAAGATCTTTTGAAGCAAAAGAAATCTCACTTGACATTGAAGGAGCATTCGATAACACATCTCACAGTTCAATGAAGAATGCTATGTTGAAACGAGGTTTCGATGTATGTATTGTTGATTGGATTGGCGATATCTTATCAATTAGTGTAAGAGCAGTAAAAGGGTGTCCCCAAGGAGGCGTACTATCACCTCTATTGTGGTCTTTAATCGTTGATGATCTTCTCAAACAACTGGAGGCTCGAGGCTTCGAAATATTTGGCTTCCCGCATGATATAGTTATATTGGTGAGAGGAAAATATGACTGTGTTATTTCTAACCGAATGCAAATTGCCCTAAATTTCATCACACTATGGTGTGAAAAAGAAGGATTAAACATAAATCCTTCAAAGGCCACATTGGTGGCGTTTACAAGGAGAAGAAATTATTCTTTTCCTACTTTAAAATTGAAAGGAGCAGATTTGAAACTTTCAAACTCAGTCAAGCATCTTGGAGTTAGACTTGACAGTAAGCTGAATTGGAACTTACATCTTGAGGAAGCATTGAGTAAGACTACAAATGCTTTATGGATAAGTAAGGCGACATTTGTTAAAAAGTGGGGACCAAAAATGATTCAATGGATTTATACGGCGATTGTGAGACCCAGAATTTTTATGCCGCATTAATATGGTGGCCAAAAACAAAAGAAATGGTGGTTCAGCAAAAGTTGGAAAATCTTCAAAGATTGGCTACTCTTTCAATAACTGGTGCAATGAGAAGCACGCCGAATAATGCGCTAGACGGTTTGCTCCACGTGCTACCATTGGATCAATTTATTCAGTTAGAAGCAGAGAAGAGTGCTTTGAAGATCAAATGAGATTCAAACCTCTTCGAAGGTGACCTAAATGGACATCTTAGTATTTTAAGAAGAAGATATAATTTTTATCGTTGTTTTGATGTAATTAATATTGAGCGAAATACATGGACAAACGGTGGACCAAATCTTCGGTCAGGATCAATTGTATTTTACACATCTTAGTATTCTAAGGAGAAGATATAATTTTTATCGTTGTTCTGATGTAATTATTCCTGAGCGAAATACATGGGCAAATGGTGGACCAAATCTTCGGTCAGGATCAATTGTATTTTACACCGATGGTTCTAAGCTGAACAATCAAGTTGGAGCAGGCGTGACTGGCCCAGGGATAAATACAGGTAATCTTCGATATAACGTACCCCCGATATAACGTACACTCGATATAACGTCACTCGATATAGCGTACATTTTTCCCCGTTATAACGTACACTTTGAAAAATAATTATAATTTTGGTAGTTATTACAAAATAATTTACTAAATCGTTATGATGATTCATGTAGGGATGGCATTATTGTATGGAGTTTAATTTTATCAGCTAGAGGCATTAATTACTGTTTTCCCCACTTTGCACTATCCTCAGAATTCTCCCGAGGTATTGGACGACATTGAGTTAATGAGGTGTTAGGCATGTCTTGTTGATATGAGTCAAAGTCAGAATTGATGAAGGGTTGTTTTCAGGTCTAAGTCAGCTAATGTCGAGTGAAGTAATGGTATTTTAGATCCAGGCTTGAAATGTGTACCAGATTATTTTAAAATTAATTTTCATTCCTGGAGAAGCTCAAAAAAAAATTCTGGTGAATCTTGTAGAGGAATTCCTGTAGAAATTCTAAAAGAGTTCCAAAAAGAATCTCCTAATTGATTCTTTAAAAAAATCTGATTGAATTCATGAAGGGATTAAAAGAAACTGAATAAATTATCGAAACGAATTCGTTAAGTAATTTCTGGAAGACTATTTTAAAGAATGTACAATGATATTTTTGAAGGAAATCTTAAAAGAATCTCCGAAGGAGTTTCCTGAATATATTTTCAAGCAATTCCTAAAGGTATTTAGGAAGGAACTCGAAATAGAATTTGCGAAGAAATTCCTAGATTTCTACAGGAGTTCCTTTGGAAATTCCTTCAGGAACTCCGGCAATTGATCTGGCAATGAATCCAGTAATACCTTCGAAAATTCTTCCAGGAATTCTTTCGGAATTTTCCTTACTTTTCAATACTTTCACATCGTATTCTTTCTTTAATTTCTTTCAAGAAAATCCGGACCCTCTTCGGAAACTCCTAAAGCAACACTTTTAGAAATTATCCCAGGAATTTCTTGAACAATTCTAGAATAAAAGTGATGAGTGTTTCCGAGACATTCTTGAAAATGTAGTCTAATGCGTTAATTGTTTGTGAATGGCAGGTAAAACTCGTCTCGTAGGTTTTCTCAGTACTTTAGCAACTGCAGTAGAGCAGGGCATGATTAGCCTCCACCACCCTGTAAGACCGCATCCAACCACTCACCTTAGTCCTCCAACCCAACACCAGAAGTACCTTCGTTAAGTATCCATTAAGGGGTGGCGTAATTGGGTCAATACTATGAGACGAGATCACTGACTTGAAAAAGGAGGTCATGAGCTTGGGATGCGGTCGGATGTTACAAAGTTACCAAAGTTGGAAGTTGAAGAGTAGAGATGAAGTACTTGGGACAATAGAAGGCGTTGAGGGCAACCCCACGGTCTTTACATTGGAAACCCCAGCAAGAACCGCCGTAATTTCCTGGTTCCGTAGTCGGACAATCCGGCATTGTTTCCGCTGATAGTCGATTGCCCTTCTTATTATCGAGTTGTAACGAAGCAAGAAGCGAGCCACCCGGCGATACCACCGCCCGGTAAGCCCGCACAGCCACAGAAGGGAGGAAGGAAGAAGAGGAAGGAAAGAGTAGTGCAGTGCTGCGAGGAAGGCCATGGCTCTAAAGACAGGTTAACTAGTTGGGATTTCTGTGAAAAATCATCCGGAAACAACTTCGGAAATAAATCCAAAAATCATTTTTAAATTCCTCCTCAATGTTTCTTCGGAAAAAAAAAATTTAAGAGTTACTTTAGAATCTACCTAATGAGTTCCTTCGGAATTCAAAACTTCTTCCTGGAATTCCTTAGAAAATTTATCGAATTATTCATTTAGAAATATATTTACGAATTCCTTTAAACATTATCCGTAAAAACCTTCCGAAACTCCTTTAGAAAGATCTACGGAAAATATTCCAGTAATTCTTTAGGATATTCCTTCAAAAAATCCTTGAGAGATTCGTTCTGGAATTCCTTTACAAATTCCTTCGGGAAATTATTAGGGGTTTGAAAATTTGCTTAGGAATTTCTTCGGAAGTTTTTTTTTAGGAATTCATTGAGGAGTTCCTTCAGGAATTCCACCGGAAATCCCTATGGAGATTATTTCGTAAATACCTTAGGAAATTTCTTCAGAAATTCCTGTTAGCGTAGAACTTAATTTCTGAATTAAAATAAAAAAAGACGTTAATAACAATTAAAAAAAATCAGGATTTTCTAAAAAGTCCTCTAGAAATTCGTTTAAAACTTTCTCCAGCAAATATTTCAGATCTTTCTGTAGGAAATTACTTTGGATATTCCCAGTTTTTTTTTTCAGAAATTTCTTCGGAAATTCCTCTGAATTTTCTTCGGAATTTCTTTAAACATTTCTCAGGAAATTCCTTTAGAATGTTTTTCGGTTATACCAGCGGAAAATGCTTTGGAGAATTCTTTTGATTTTTTAGGCATTCCTTTGGGAAATAGTTTGGAAATGCCGTTTGGAATTTCTTGGCATATCCCTTTGAGAAATCTTTGACTTTTTCGTTGAAAATTCCATCAAAAATTCCTTCAAACATTTTGTTGAAAACTCCTTCAAGAAAGTAATAAAATTTTTTGAAGAATACATTCAACAAAATATCGGATAGAATTCAGGTATTTTGTATGGTTTAATTGAAGAAAAGAATTCCTCTTAAATAATATCAAAGGAATTTCCGATGAAAAAATCATAAAATTCTCCAGACTTTTATTCAGGAACTTCTCTAGAAATTCCATCGGAAATTTCGAATATAATTGATAAAAATTACCCTGATATCAGCTTTTTTTCAGAATAATGTTGGCGTACATAATTAAATATTTATAATGAACATATTCAATTTGGCGAGTCACGTGCCCCATCGTGCCCTAGTTTAAATCCGTTAAAGATCGCGGATACTCAATAAATAAAACAAACGGTGCAACGAAAAGGAAGCCTTGTGTTTCCAGTGCCTCTAAGCCTCTTATTTCCTGTACTTCATATAGAAATAAAATGACGAATACAATTCTTCGGGTCATTTTTCTTAGCAACGAACAAGTTGGTAGGAATTGTTCACAAGAAAAGCTGTTTCACACTGCTAGCTGAGCATTATATAAAAAAAAAATTCGCCCGTAAAGTACATGATAGTACAACATTTATGTAGTGTAAAATAAGGATGATTACTCATGCTTCGATATAACGTACAATTCGATATAACGTACAAACTTGAAATCGATATGTACGTTATATCGAAGTTTACCTGTATTTCGATTCCCATGGGTAAATGGCCAACTGTTTTCCAAGCTGAAGCTCAGTCTATTCTTGCATGCTCTAAATTATGCTTACGCAGAAATTATAGACATTCAAATATTTGCATAATGTTTGACAGTTAAGTAGCATTGAATGCTTTGAAATCAGCAATATGCAGATCTAAACTCCTTTGGGAATGTGTTCAGTCCCTCCAAACCTTGGGTAGTCGTGACAAAGTGAACCTGTATTGGGTTCCTGGTCATTGTTGGCAATGAAGGCAATGAACAAGCTGATGTGCTGGCCAGACTTGTTTCATCTCGACGATACACGCACAGCTGAAAGTATGCTGTTTTGGGCAGAAATACACTCTTTTCCGGGAGAATGGGACTACCCACAAAAGGAGTAAAATTTGACGCATAAAAAGAATAAGTTTTACACACTTTCCTGTTTCTATGCATAAATGTTATTCATTTGTGAATATAAGATAGTCATAATTATGCATAATATTTATTCCTTTTTGTGTGTAGTCCCATTCTCCCACGAAAGAGCGTACTTTGAAGTCATAATTAAATACTTTATAGTCAAAAGAGCATACTTCAAAGTCTTTTGTGTGTAAACTTTTTTAGCAGTGTAGGTCCCGAACCATTTTGTGGTGTATCTGCGTGTTCTCTTCAAATGAAACTCAAATCTTGGGAACATTTTAAAATAGATGACATCAAGAAAACCACCTTGATATCACTTGAAGCTGTTAGACAAACTTCAAGATGATGTATGCCGTTTCTGCGGCATACATGTTATGCCATTGTCCGGCAATTTTTAAAAAGAGATTACAGTTCTTCAACAAGGCACACGGTCGCTTTGGCGGAGCCAAACCCCACCACATCCTAGGCAGGCACCTCAACTCGCAGATGGCCTGGGGAGGGATCGTCAAGCCCTTGGACATAGTCCCTGCTGCCCACTAGGTTGGGAGTTAAGGCCTTTGCATCTATCAGCGTAATCAAAGATCAGCTAGCCTGCTTCAAATGTGGTACATACTCTTAGTGATACTAAGAATTCCCTGGAGTTCGACCCGTAACGCTGGGTAGACACCTTTACGTGGTGTGTTACGGGGTAAGATCTACCACTGTTACATTGCCAGCTACAGACAAATCCTGACCAAACGAATACCTTCCTCATTATCCAACTCAGTGGTATTTATGAGGGTGTCGCTAAGTCGGTGATCTCTCGTTAAGTAAGTACCACATCAACACTTCCTTCCTCTCCCTAGTTACGGTGAAGATGGGCGTGGCTAGGAGTAGTAATCCTCATGCTTTTGTTATTTTTGTTTAAGACTGGAATCAAGGACCACTCCCCTTCTTGATTTCTGATAGCATTCTAGGTAAGGATCTCAAAAGTAAAACATGTGTATCACTAGTGTCCAATCTACGAATTACGCCGTAACAATGCTAATGCTAATGCTATCCGAAAATTCCCTGGAGTCAAGGCCATTATTGGGTTCACACGCGTAACCAAAGGTCAGCTAGTCTGCTTCAAATGTGGCACATTTTATTTTATTACCAGACTAAGATCGGAGTGGCCTGTGCAGTACATAAAAGTCTTCTTCTTTCAGCACGGTCCATGGCTGCACATCGCCAACCACCCAGTCTGCGAAGGGTCCGCAAATCGTCATCCTCCTGATCAAACCACCTTGTCCGCTGTAAACCTTGCCTTCTTGTACCCGTCGGATCGTTGTCGAGAACGATTTTCACTGGACATTCTGGCTACGTGCCCGGCCCACCACAGTCTTTCAATTTTCGTACCGCTCGAGTCGATCCGTTACCTTCGTATTACCCCCTCCAAAGCGATGTTGAATATCAGGCACGAAAGACCATCACCTTGCCGTAACCCTCTGCGCGTTTCAAAGGGACTCGAGAAAACCCCTGAAAATCGAACTACGCACATCGCCCGATGCATCGTCAATCAACCGTATCAGTTTATCCGGAAATCCGTTTTCGTGCATTTGCTGCCATAGCTGGTCTCAATCGATTGTATCCATATACGGCTTTGAAGTCGATAAGTAGATGATGTGTGGGCACGTTGTATTCGTGATATTTCTGCAATACCTGGCGTCAAAGCTTGATATGAACTGTGAATTAACTCCAATATAACAGCCAGGAATGATTTAGAATAAATCATCTTGCCTGCCTGCCCGTCGTTCGCCGACGAAGGATTGCTCAAGATGTCTCAGTCTGCTAAACAGTATTCGCGACAGAATTTTGTACGCCAAGTTCAGAAGGGTGATCCCTCTGTAATTGATACACTCATGCTGTGCCCTTTCTTATAGATCGCTGAGGACAGCTGGAAGGCAAATTTAATCATTTTCTAATGTATTTATTGGATTTATTGATGCAGCTGCTTAATTCCGAGTTCGAGAAACTCGACCGGGATCAGGTCCTTCCTAGCAGCATTACACTTTTTCAGCTCATTTAAAGCTGCTCTATGTTTGAATAATGTCAGCATTAAAGTTTGATACGCCAATGCCACACATTTTGCTACATCTCGCGCTTGTAAAGTGCCATATGCATGTCATTTGACTAATTCGTTCGAAACTATTGAGTGGTCCAAAACGCTTGAGTGGTCCAATATGTGTGTCTTAAAGTACATAGCTCTAAATGTACAATCTGAGGTTGGGGAGTGAAATTTCTTTAAAATGTTATTTCACATAATGTAATCCGAATGACATTTTTCCTCTCATGTCCCTAGCCATGTTCTTCAAGTGCTACAAGTATGTCGTATCTCATGAATTGATATCTAGCTTCTGAAAAAATTTCTTCGGAATATATACAGATGAATAACAATGGCATTTTAAAGGAAATAATTTCTGTTCATCTGTGATACTTAAGTAAGGCGCTAATAGATCTGGCTATATTTAATACTGGCCTTTTCTTCGAAAAAAGGGGGCAAGCATCTGATTGAACCCACGACCTCCGGCTTATAAGACAGAAGCAGTAACCACATCACGATGCTGCTAATGTACCGAACAGTAACCCTATAACTAAGATGCACAACAAGTATGTGAGAGCCTATAAAAGGTACAATACCAAAGCAATACATTTCAGATCGATTTTATTGCCACACAATAAATGTTTCCAATTTTCCTGGCATATCAGGAACAAAAATTTGACTTCCGCTTGTGCACGCCTGACTATGATTTGCAGATTCATTTCAATTTCGATGGTTTAATAAATATAATTTGCTTGATATGTTATGGTCCTGTTTGAACCATATAATCAGATTTGAACTAGGACCCATAACTGAAATCAAAGATAAAATATGCGACATTCTAATGTTTCAGCTACGCAATACGGCAATGATTGATATCAACATGCGTTTTTGCTGTCTTGCTTGGAACACGAACCTCATCTCAACGGTGCACCTCCACATAATCCGAGTGATAGTGCAGTGTCTCTAGCAAAATGGCGTCCTCTGGACCATTAGCATACGTGGTTGGAAATGGTACTCGAGCGCTCATTGCTGTACAACAATATACCACCTCGTTGTCGTCACATCCAATCATCCTCTCCGTTCTTGGGGGGAAACAACGAACCCAGCATACAAACGAACGAACATATTCGTTATACATAATCGAGGTTTTCCCTTTTGCTACTCTGTTTCATTTTCGAAAAAGAAGACCACCGGTACGAGGAAGCCGCTTGCGATCATACTCTTGGGTTGCGTGTTCCAACCCAAGCAACAACTCAATACCAGTTCCTTCCGCCGCTTAAGCATATAACTGCCGATGCGATGGCAATAAAAGCAGCATCGAAAACAACATAATCACGAGAACACATTTTAAACACACTCTCTGCGCCGTCGATTAACGAAACGTATCAAGATAATAATCGGACCGAAAAAGGGAGGGCATGGAATTATGCCTTTCGGAGATAAATGCGTATCGGTCGACAGGCATGAAACTCGAGGGAACGGAATTTGGAAAAATGAAAATACAAGGGAAGGAAAAAAATAACACGATCCCTCATCGCTCAAAGCCTTCAACCTGCGGGTCAGGGATGCCAGATGTAGAAACGCATTGTCAGTTTAAATAGAGCTTGTAAAGGAAAACTGTAGACACGATTAATCCAATTTCCCTTCTTCTTTTGCGGGGGGTTTGGAATTCGAAGGAAAGTGGTTTCTTTAAATACAGTTTTCAAATCATATCTTTCACATACTGTGCATATGCACATCGAGTTTGAAACATTTTAGTTAAAAGCCCGTAACAAATATTAATTAAAATTTATGTCTTTGAAACGTGTATAACAAAAATAAACATTCAAATAAATGAAACAAAAAAACTCCTCGGATATGTTAAAGAATGAAAACTTAGAAAACTCTAACAAAATCTGGAATTTTAAAATTGCCTTTCAAATTAACATTTTAGACCAAAAATCCGAGGGATGGGAGAAAACATTTTTGTTTCAATTTGTGTGTGCCTATTTTTTTCAATCTGTACACAACGCGTATTCTCGCCTACTATGCAGGACATCGTCGTCTGGGTCAACTAGTAAGTCATATGTCCACACTTCTCTCGACCTATTGAATTTATGAATTTTCCTTATTTGTTCAATTAGTCCTATTTGCATAGTATACCCTATTCACTTGTTTTGCTCAGTTTTCCCAATCTGCCTGATATTTTCGTACATTTTCAGTTTTTACAGTTTGTTACCTTTGTGAATATATGCAAAGCCAAATCGTTTGCAAAGCCTACTCAAAATGTTCAAAAGTTGCCTTAGTTGTGTGATTTTCTGTATAATTTTCAAATTTTATTGTAAGATATAGTTTTTTTTCTGAATTCGTACGTTTCTCAATACGCTCAGGGTGAAGAACTGGTTGCAAAATTCACAATTCATATTAAATAATGAAGCTATAAAAAATAAACACGCTCATTTCGTGCAGATTTTCAATTTCCCAATATTCTTGTCAGTTTGTTTGATTTGATATTTTTTGTTTGTTGAAAATTGTTACAATTGATGAAGTCTAAGAGAAGCAATGAATTAATTTTCAAGAAGAAAATCCTTATTATTACAAAATTATAATTATAATGTGAAATGTTTAACGCAGTCTGAAGAAATTAATGTACAACAGACCTCGGTAGGCTGGGTGCATATCAAAGCAGCACTTTTTCCAAATCAAAAACTTTTTTTTTTATTCTCTCCATTCTAAAACAATCTCCTGGCATCGCTGTCACAGACCCTTCCTGTTCGCCTGCGAGTTTAGTTCGGCTTGCATGTTGATTGTCATTAAAAAAGAAAACAACAACCTCGTTGAAGAGGACGACGACGACGCAAAGAATTCCCTGGCCGGGCACACAATACCCTTCAACAACGGAGCAGCAGAAAAAAAGGAAGGGAACGCATAAATCTAATTTTCATTTCGTTTCCCCTCATCAATTTTAATCTTTTGCTCAATTTTCTGTCCTTCCATGCGTGCGGCAGCTTGATGTGGCTTCCACGGCGTGGTTCGTGCAACGTCAGGGACCTTTGGCGGGGCGACTCGGACGAGGAGCGGCGGAAAGAAGTGGTATGCATTGGATCGAACAGGGCAAGCAACACAAAGCAGCAGCAACTCACCGGGTAACAGACATTTTTCATATTACTTTTGAGGCGCATCTACCGAGCACCCCTGCGCCCTTGCTCGTACGGTGAGGTTGTCAGCATTTTTGTGAGCTGTTTGATCCTCCATCTATCCGACGAGAGCCGATGACGACTCTTTAGCAGTTTTGGTTGCATAGAGACAGCAGTTCTTAATCCTTCATGCATGGAAGTAGGCATATATGCAATCATGTATGGATGAGATGATAAAATTCACACTTTGCATGCGTATGCGTACTTCACAAAGGGGAAAATTATCAATTAAAAAAAAAAAACTTTATTCGAGAACGGTTATCCCGTTTGAGCCATTTACTGAATTTCAGTTCCAGTTCGATTTTAATTCTGCTTAGTAAACATTTTAATTCTTATAATATGTATTCGTTTAATAGGCATTCAAAAGGATTCCAATAGGAATTCATACGGATCCAGAAATCATTCAAACGTATTCCAAGAGGTATTCAGACGGATTTCAAGAAGGATCCAAACGGATTCCAGGAGGAATTTAGACTGGTTCCAAAGGAGGAATCCATATGGGGATTTCAAGAAGAAGTCCAGATGGATTCCAGGAGGAATCCAGACGGATTAAGAGAGGGATCCAGACGGGTTCCAGGAGGAATTCAGATTGGTTATAAGAGGAATCCAGACGGATTTTGAGAAGGAACCCATACGGCGTCCAGAACGGATCCAGACTGGTTCCAGGAGGAATCCAGACGGATTCGAGGAGGAATCCGGATGGATTCGAGGAGGAGTCCAGACGGATACGAGGAGGATTCCATGCGTATTCCAGGAAGGATACAGACGGGTTCCAGGGGGATGAATACGGATTTTAAAAAGAAATACAGACTGATTCCAGGAGAAATCCTGACGGATTTAAGGAGGAATCCGGACGAATTTTTAAAAATAATCTAGATGGTTTTCAGGAATTAGACGGATACCAGAAAAAAATCAGATGGATTCCAAGAGGAATATAGACGGGCTCCAGAAGGGATCAAGCTGGATTTTATGAAGGATTTCAGGAGGAATCCAGTCAGATACCCGAAGAAATTCAGATGGATTCCTCGGAGAATCTAGACGGATTCGAAGAGGAATTCAGACTGGTTCCAGAAGAAATCCAGGCGGGTTCCAGGAGGAGTTCAGACGTATCCCAAGAGTAACCCAGGCTGATTACAGGAGGAATTCATGCAGATTCCTGGAGGAATCCAATAAGTTCCAGGAGGGATCTAGACGGATTTTAAGAAGGAATACATACGGATGCCAGAAGAAAGGCACAAAGAATTCAAACGAATTCCAGATAGACTTCAGAAGGAATCCAGACGAGCTCTAGGAGAAATCCAAACTGGTTCCAGGAGGAATCCAGACGGATTTTTAGAATGATTCCAGGCGGATGCCAGAAGAAAGCAGAGACGGATTTTAGGAGGATTCCTTCTGGAACCCATCTGAATTTCTACTCTAACCAGTCTGAATCCCTCCTGAAGGCTACCTGGGTTCCTTCTTATAATCCGTCTGGATTCCTCCTGTTACCAATCTGAACTCCTCCTGGAATACCTCTGAATTCCTACTGAAACCTGTTTTGATTCCTGGAATTCGTCTTGATTACTCCTAGAATCCGTCAGGATCCCTCCTGGAATTTGTCTTCCAGGAGGAATACAGACAGATTCCAGGAGAAATCCAGACGGATTCCAGGAGGGATCCAGACGAATGTTAGGAGGAATCTAGAGCTCAAGGGAATCTAGTATTCAAGTATAACATCTATCACAGCGGCGGCGGAAAAGCAGAGCATGGAGTTGGTTTCGTAGTGATGGGCAAGCAGATGAAGCGAGTGATGCGGTGGAAACCTATTAGCGAACGAATCTGTGTGTTGAGGATACGGGGCAAATTCTTCAATTACAGCCTAATCAACGTTTACGCACCGACAAACTATAAATCCGACGACGTGAAGGACACGTTTTATGAAAATCTTGAGGACTTTTTCCGTCCCATAATTGATAGGGAGAGCCTTCACTCCGCTACCAATGACAACGGTCTACGGCTAGTAAATTTTGCTGCTGCCAAAGGGATGGCCATCAGTAGCACCTACTTTGCACGAAAGAACTTCCGAAAGCACACCTGGAGACAAGGATGTTAACGATCATTCAGTAATTTGCGTTCGATCATTTAGTAGTTTGTCAATAACACATTCCAGAAGCTGAATTTCAAAATACGTTGTATGGTGGACTTCTAGTGCAAAGGATTTTCTACAACTCTGCCTAATGGTTCGTTGTTTGAATTCCACTAGTAACGGAGTTATAGCTATAGTTTCAGTAACTTAGACTAAATGATAACAAAATTCCAATCATTTAGTTTAAGTTACTGCAACTAGCGCTCTAACTCCGTTATTAGTTGAATTCTAATAACGAACCATTAGGCAAAGTTGTAGAAAAACCTTCACACTAGAAGTCCACCATACAACATATTTTGAAATTCAGCTTCTGGACTGTGTTGTTGACAAACTACTAAATGATCGAACGCAAATTACTGAATGATCGACACCCAAATGGTGAAACTTGCAACCAGATAGACCATGTTCTGGTCCATGGGCGCCATTTCTCGGATGTTATCAATCTGCGGACATTCAGAGGTCCGAACATTGACTCTGATCACTACCTCGTTGCCAGTAAAATTCGATCACGGTTGTCAACTGTATCGAACGAAAGATCACAGCGAACGATGCGTTACAGTATCCAGCGATTGTCGGCGGAAGGAGTATCGGCTGAGTACCGCCAGAAGCTCGACGTACGGATAAGTGCAATCAACGTTAGCGACAACATCAACGATCTATGGGAGTCGATCCATGGAGCGGTGAGCACAACAGCACGAGAAGTGGTAGGCACTGCACAGAGGCGACCCAGGACGGGCTGGTTCGATGTGGAGTGCCAGAGAGTGACAGACGAGAAGAACGTTGCCAGAAGCCGGATGTTGGTGTCAGGTACCCGATCGAATAGAGATCGGTACAAGGAAGCAAGAGCAGCCGAAAAACGAACCCACCGCAGGAAAAAAAAGAGTACGAAGAACAAGTGATTAGCGAGGCGCAGGAAAAATGGAGCAGAACGATATGCGGAGGTTCTATGAGTCTGTCAATGGCGTGCGGAGAAAGACAGCGCCATCTCCCGTCATGTGCAACGACCAACAAGGGAATTTGCTGACAGATAAGACCGAAGTGGCTGCCAGATGGAAACAACACTTCGAGACATTGTTGAATAGTGGAAGTGACGGTGCATCGGTGAGCAGAATAAATATTAGCGACGATGGACAAGCTGTGGAGTCGCCTACACTAGATGAGGTTAAAAAAGCTGTTAAAGAGCTGAAAAACAATAAGGCTGCGGGGAAGGACCAGCTCCCGGCAGAACTTCTCAAACATGGCAGTGAGCAGCTTTACGAAGTTCTGCACCATATTATGTCGAAAATATGGGAAGACGCGGAAATACTTGCTAGCTGGTTGGACGGCCTCATTTGCCCTCTCTTTAAGAAACAGACTGGAGTGCGAATGCCAATTTCCGAGGAATAACCCTCCTTAATTCGGCGTACAAAATTATGTCCCGTATTCTGTTCAACAGATTGCGACCGCTTGAAGAGTCCTTCGTCGGCGAATACCAAGCAGGTTTTCGTGAGGGCCGATCAACGACGGATCAGATGTTTACCCTGAGACAAATCCTTGATAAATTCCGGGAGTGCAACTTGCAGACACATCATCTGTTTATTGATTTCAAGGCGGCGTACGATTCAATGAAACGGAATGAATTATGGCTAATTATGCTTGAACATGGTTTTCCGGCGAAACTGATACGGCTGATTCGTATAACGTTGGATGGATCGAAATCAAGTGTAAGGGTTCCGGATGAAATATCGACGTCATTTGTTATGATGGATTAAGGCAGGGTGATGCACTCTCGAATCTACTGTTCAATATAGCGCTCGAGGGAGCGATTAGGAGAGCTGGTGTGCAAAGAAGCGGTACCATTATCAAAAAATCGCATATGCTCCTGGGATTTGTGAACGATATCGATTTTATTTTCATTTATTTAGTTAACATCTAAACAGATAACACTGAATCAACAATTTGACGCCACAATGCACGGTTCGAGGCCGCATCTCTCCATCCTCGGATACGCCCCACGCTCGCCAAGTCGTTCTGCACCTGGTCTGCCCATCTCGCTCGCTGCGCTCCACGCCGTCTCGTACCTGCCGGATCGGAAGCGAACACCATCTTTGCAGGGTTGCTGTCCGGCATTCTTGCAACATGTCCTGCCCATCGTACCCTTCCGGCTTTAGCTACCTTCTGGATACTGGGTTCGCCGTAGAGTTGGGCGAGCTCGTGGATCATTCTTCGCCGCCACACACCGTCTTCCTGCACACCGCCAAGTATGGTCGAATACTCTGAGTGCTTGCAAGTCCTTCTCGAGCATTGTCCATGTTTCATGTCCGTAGAGGACAACCGGTCTTATAAGCGTCTTGTACATGACACATTTGGTGCGGTGGCGAATCTTTTTCGACCGCAGTTTCTTCTGGAGCCCGTAGTAGGCCCGACTTCCACAGATGATGCGCCTTCGTATTTCACGACTAACGTTGTTGTCAGCCGTTAGCAAGGATCCGAGGTAGACGAATTCCTCGACCACCTCGAAGGTATCCCCGTCTATCGTAACACTGCTTCCCAGGCGGGCCCTGTCGCGCTCGGTTCCGCCCACAAGCATGTACTTTGTCTTTGACGTATTCACCACCAGTCCAACTTTTGTTGCTTCACGTTTCAGGCGGGTGTACAGTTCTGCCACCTTTGCAAATGTTCGGCCGACAATGTCCATGTCATCCGCGAAGCAAATAAATTGACTGGATCTGTTGAAAATCGTACCCCGGCTGTTACACCCGGCTCTCCGCATAACACCTTCTAGCGCAATGTTGAACAGCAGGCACGAAAGTCCATCACCTTGTCTTAGTCCCCGGCGCGATTCGAACGAACTGGAGTGTTCGCCCGAAATCTTCACACAGTTTCGCACATCATCCACCGTTGCTTTGATCAGTCTGGTAAGCTTCCCAGGGAAGCTGTTCTCGTCCATAATTTTCCATAGCTCTACGCGGTCTATACTGTCGTATGCCGCCTTGAAATCAACGAACAGATGGTGCGTTGGGACCTGGTATTCACGGCATTTTTGAAGGATTTGCCGTACAGTAAAGATCTGGTCCGTTGTCGAGCGGCCGTCAACGAAGCCGGCTTGATAACTTTCCACAAACTCGTTCACTAATGGTGACAGACGACGGAAGATGATCTGGGATATCACTTTGTAGGCGGCATTAAGGATGGTGATCGCTCGAAAGTTCTCACACTCCAGTTTGTCGCCTTTCTTGTAGATGGGGCATATAACCCCTTCCTTCCACTCCTCCGGTAGCTGTTCGGTTTCCCAGATTCTGACTATCAGTTTGTGCAGGCAAGTGGCCAGTTTTTCCGGGCCCATCTTGATGAGCTTAGCTCCGATACCATCCTTACCATCGGCTTTGTTGGTCTTTAGCTGTTGAATGGCATCTTTAACTTCCCTCAAGGTGGGGGCTGGTTGGCTTCCATCGTCCGCTGAACTGACGTAGTCATCTTCTCTGCTGCCTTGAGTTTCACTGCCTGTACTCTCAGCGCCATTCAGATGTTCCTCGTAGTGCTGCTTCCACCTTTCGATCACCACACGTTCGTCCGTCAAGATGCTCCCATCCTTATCCCGGCACATTTCGGCTCGCGGCACGAAGCCTTTGCGGGATGCATTGAGCTTCTGGTAGAACTTGCGTGTTTCTTGAGAACGGCACAGCTGTTCCATCTCCTCGCACTCCGCTTATTACAGGCGGCGTTTCTTCTCCTGTCTCCGCTTCCGTCTATAACGTTCCATGTTCTGCCGGGTACCTTGCTGCAGCGCGACCGCCCGCGCTGCGTCCTTCTCCTCCAGAATCTGTCTGCACTCTTCGTCGAACCAATCGTTCCGTCGACTTCGACCCATATACCCGACGTTGTTCTCCGCTGCGTCGTTAATGGCTGCCTTTACTGTATTCCAGCAGTCCTCAAGAGGGGCCCCATCGAGCTCACCCTCTTCCGGCAACGCTGCCTCGAGATGCTGCGCGTATGCAGTGGCGACATCAGGTTGCTTCAGTCGCTCTAGGTCGTACCGCGGCGGTCGTCGGTACCGAACATTGTTGATGACGGATAGTTTTGGGCGCAGTTTAACCATCACCAGATAGTGGTCAGAGTCGATGTTAGCGCCACGATATGTCCTGACGTCGATAATGTCGGAGAAGTGCCGTCCATCAATCAGAACGTGGTCGATTTGTGATTCTGTCTGCAGTGGTGATCTCCAGGTGTACCGATACGGGAGGCTGTGTTGGAAGTAGGTGCTGCGAATGGCCATATTCTTGGAGGCGGCGAAATCAATTAGTCGTAGGGCGTTTTCGTTCGTCAGCCGGTGAGCGCTGAACTTTCCAATAGTCGGTCTAAACTCCTCCTCTTGGCCAACCTGAGCGTTCAAATCTCCTATGATGATTTTGACGTCGTGGCTTGGGCAGCTGTCGTACTCACGTTCCAGCTGCGCGTAGAATGCGTCCTTATCATCATCAGTGCTTCCGGAGTGTGGGCTATGGACGTTGATTATGCTGAAGTTGAAGAACCGGCCTTTGATCCTCAACCTGCACATTCTTTCATTGATCGGCCACCACCCGATCACGCGCCTTTGCATATCGCCCATCACTATGAAAGCTGTTCCCAGCTCGTGTGTGTTGCCGCAGCTCTGGTAGATGGTATGATTACCTCTAAACGTTCGCACCAATGATCCCTTCCAACAAACCTCCTGCAGCGCTACGATGCCGAATCCACGGTCCTTGAGCACATCGGCGAGTATGCGTGTGCTCCCGATGAAGTTGAGAGATTTGCAGTTCCACGAACCGAGTTTCCAATCGCTAGTCCCCTTTCGTCGCAGTGGTCTTCGCCGATGGTTCCGGTCCGTACTCTCTTGTTGATTGTTCGTTGCTTATGATTTTTAAAGGCTGGCTTGCAGGGCCTGACACCAAACCCCCTAAATTTCCGGAGGACCATTCCTCCTTATTTCCGGTGGACCATGGTGCACAGATTCACTTAGAGTCCCTCGCTGGCACTCGGACGATGATCAGCCGCCCCTAACATGGAGAACAGACGCTGTTGTGAGCCGATCCTGACATGGAGAACAGACGCTCAATAAGATTTGCACCTCCGGAGAGGAGCAAACCCCCCCCTTCCCTGTCAGCATACGACCATAGTTCCCACCGGGGTTGGTTACCCGATCTTCCCTAAGGTTGCTCGTATCCCGGCCAACACCGCGGGGAGGTAGGGATAGGAGTTGCTGGGTAAGAGGCTAAGGACCGCAAGATGGGGTCTATTTTATTCCTTCAGGTACGCGAAGTACCAATGGTACGCTTTACCCAGCATTTGCCGTGCGACGATATCGATATTATCGGGATTGATTGCCGTGCCGTGGAAGAGGCTCTTGTGCCTTTTAAGAGGGAGACAGTGAGGATTGGACTCACGATCAATACCAGCAAAACGAAGTACATGGTCTGGAAATCAACGTGGGTTCATTAGTGGTGGTGGTAGCGAAATGGTGTTGGATGGTGAAAAGTTTGAAGTGGTAGAAGAATTTGTGTATCTTGGAACATTAGTGACGTGCGATAATGATGTTACCCGCGAGGTGAAAAGGCGTATGGCAGCTGCAAATCGGGCTTATTACGGGCTTCGTAACCAGCTTAAGTCTCGTAGTCTGCAAACGAAAACAAAACTCGCGCTGTATACTACTCTGATTCTTCAGTGGCTTTATACGGCCATGAAACATGGACGTTAAAGGAGGCTGCTCGGAGAGCTTTCGGAGTGTTTGAGCGTAAGGTGCTGCGGACAATACTCGGCGGTAAACAGGAGAACGGTATCTGGCGGCGCCGCATGAATCACGAATTGTACCAGGTGTATAAAGGGCTGGATATTATTAAGCTTATTCAACACGGCATACTACGGTGGGCTGGTCACGTTGTTCGTATGCCGGAAGAACGTCAAGCGAAGATAATATTTAGTAGAGAACCCGGAAGAGGCCGCAGGCTTCGTGGAAGGCCGCGTACACGATGGCTTTTTTCAGTTGAAGAGGACCTGAGGGCGCTCAATGTGCAGGGCGACTGGAAGCGATTGGCCCAGGATCGAGTCCAGTGGAGAAGGATACTCCATTCGGCGTAAGTTCATCGAAGAGCTGTAGCCCATCAAGTATCATGTAAGTTTCTTGATGGAGTTCTAGACGGAACCCAGACGGGTTCCAGAAGTGATTTAGGCGGATTCGAGGAGGGATCCAGACGGGTTCCAAGAGGAATCCAGATTGATTACAGGAGGATTCCAGACAGGTTTTGAGAAACACTCAGATGGCCTCCAGGAGGGATCCAGACTGGTTCCAGGAGGAATCCAGACGGATTCGAGGAGGAATTCAGGCATATTCTAGGACGAATACATACGGGTTTTAAGATGGAATTCAGACAGATGCCAAAAGAAAAGCAAATTGATTCCAAGAGGAATTCAGGCATACTTCTGGAGAAATCCAGATTGGTTCCAGGAGAAATCCAGACGAATTCAAAATATAGACGGAATTCAAGAGAAAATTAAGTCGGGATCCAGGAGAAATCCAGACGGATTCCAACAGTTATCTGGACGAATTGAGCCCAAATGGATTTTAGGAGGAATCCAGACGGAGTTTAGGAGAATAGTCAAGGGAACCACGCACATAGGGCTGCCTACTGCAAGATAATATGACCTCACAGTCGATAGATTGTTTGTCATTCATTGCACGAAGTAGTCAAAGAAAAACAAAACCCCGGCAACAGTGGTAGAAGGCCGAAAAGAGTCAGATGGTGATCTCAACTGTTTTCTTCCTTCCTAAAAATATTTTCGTGCAACATTTTTTTAACGTTTGATCGATTTTCGGTGGAAAATATTCATTTGTTCATTTCCGTTTAGATTAGAGATCAATTCTAGACATCAATTCTAGACCCAATACGCTCACACATAGTTTGAATATCTCGTTAACTGAACGCGGCCAGGTAAAGTGTACGTGCTCCACTGTTTAGTTGATTTCGACGATGCGTTCCAAAACCTGCGCAGGTTTTGGAGGGTCATTACTTCTGCTTATCCTCTTATCCACCAGTTACAATAGACCGCTTGGGACTTCCCTCTCACTTCCCCATCATTCTGTCGTATTCTGTTTTCTTTAATTTGGGAGTCTGAACCGGTGTGCTGTTCTGCCTTTCAGAGCTACGGGTCCTTCCATTGCCTGTGGAAACTACGGCCTCGTATGGTCAGAAGGCAGCCTTGTTCGCTTGAAGCGTGTTTTCGCTCTGTCTGTCCTGTTCGCGAAGTCCAATGAATCTTGCACCATTGTTGCGCTCCTGTGAAATGAGGATGCGCCTTCTCGCTTTTACTCCAACGGACTGCCGGAGCTGGATGAAGACTGATTGTATACCTGCTGCATTTGGCTATGAACATCTAATCGATCACAAAATTTGAATGTCACAACATACAATCGCAGATAAGATTAACGGTAATTGATAGAACATATTGATTGCATGCATGGTTGATCAAATTCAATTTTGAAATTAAGGCAAACTAATATAACTGTTTTACAAGTATATTAAGAAGCTGATGTACATCAGATACTTTATTAAGAGAGCTATATATAGACATCACTGAGTCGTTTTGTAAAATTGGTATTGATATGGTCTAACTGACCACTCGTTTGGTTAAATGGCCTTTTTGATAAAGACCATTAAACTAAACTTCGTAACCTCTACTTTTTATGTCGATACTGGCCTTTAAGCAAAAAGTCATATAGAAAAAAAATCCATTTAGTCGAGCCCTACTGAATGTTTATCTGAAACGGTTATCAGGTCAACAATGGTTTAGCCGGAAGCGATATAGGGGTAATGACGGCTTTGGCAGGTTTTGCTCTATTATTGTCAGGGAGTTTTTATGAATGATTATGCTCAAATTTGGCCCAAACATTCTTTGCATATCAAAGAATATTGTGGCCGAATTTCATAAAATTCAGTCGACAAAAACCCCCTGCCAATAATAGAACAAAACCTGCCAAAGCCGTCTGTTCCCCTACAGCAAAAAAAAAATCGGCCGAACTGGTAATTTGACCGAAAATTTGATTGGCCCTAACAGGTCATTTGACTGAAAATGCCGTTCGGCCGAAAAAGTTATTCAACCAGATAGATCATGTCATTTGGCAGAAAGAGCCATTTGTCCCAAAAATGTCCTTTTTAAAAAACAACCATTTAGGCCAAATGGCATTTTCTGCGGAATTGATTATTTGGCCAAAAAGTCGTTTAGTCGATTAGGTCATGTGGCAAAAAATGCCGTTTGGCCGAAAAAGGTTGTTTTGTAGAAAGGACATTTTTGAGCCAAATGCTTCTTTCTGTCAAACGGCGATTCCTACCAAACGGCATTTTCTGTCAAATGATCTATTCTAACGATTTTTAACGACCAAATGTTCGTTTCGGCTATATGTCGCTTTTGACCAAACTACATTTTCGGACAAACCATTTTCGATATCAGTTTCGGCCAATGGAATTCCCCGGGAAACACTAGTCGTTAGATAACTGCAACATGTTTTTCAGTTAGCTAATACCGTTCGATAAGTGCAACGCATTCTAGACGTCAGATGCAATAGAAGTGTAATCGAATTGCAGTTGAATTACTTGCAGTTATTGAACGTGTACTGTAAAAAGAACGTCTCGTAGAAATCCGAAAAAAATCCTTTAAAAATCTGAACAATTTCCCATTGAAATCTACATTTTGATCAATCTTCCTCGGAAATTCTAAAGAATTTGCCGTTGAAATTCCGGCGCATTTCTTCTGAAAAATCCAGAGAATTTCCCTTGAAAACTCCTCTCTATGCTATGTCAAACTAGCCGTATTAATGATTCTAGACTGAGCAAGCCAACATTAAAACACCCATTCTACCAGCCGCACTCTTCGACAATTATGAAGAATTCTCTATGCAAATTTTGAAATAACTCAACTGGAACTTTCCATGGCTATTCCGAACATTTTTCTGTATAATGATGTAAATGTAAATGAATATTTTGGAAAACTTAAAGAATTTTCGAGAGAAGTTCATCAGATTTGCAGGCGAAATTCAAAAGATTCTTCCGTTAATGTCTTGAAAATACCCCGAAATAAAATCTTAAAGAAACGTAATAAAAAAATCGCCACGCCGATTAACGCCACCGTCGCTGAAATTCGGACGCTTCCATACCAACGGCGCCAGAATCGCAGTCGACAAGCGATACAATCGCGCCGCGTGTGAAGCTAACCTACAATGTACCAAGCGCCTCCATACATCTCACGTTTGGGTGGCTGACGTTTTTATCATCACGCCACCGCCGCCGGCGATGATTTTGCATCGCCGCTGATCAATATTTTATCACTTCTGGTTAAATTTCTAGACCAGGAGATATAAAATTCCTAGTTAAAATATGTTTTGGAACTTTCAGAAGCTGCACTTAAAGGAAAACCAGAAGTGATTCAAATTGCATGGTGATATTGAGTTTTTCTCATGCATTTCTCTAGAAAGCCGTTTATAGACTTATTTTATTTGATTTATTTCCCGCAATTCAAACCGCCTAAAAAACGTTCCCAGTGTAAATGCAATAGAGTTTAGCAGAGATAATATTAACATTTGATAGCTTAGGAGAAATTGTCCTCCTTTACGCTATAATGACCGACTGCGTTCAACTGATTGGTGTTTTTTTTTCTAAGTTGAGAGCCACTGGCATAACAGCTTGTAAGGGAGAAGGAGCAAAGTGAGGCGCACAACAATACGGCCAGGAAAATGATATACCGCTTGGCTTGGTTGGTTACAATATCTGCCGCTGCTGCGCTGGTCTGGCCCGGGACGGCCCGCGAACGAAAATGATGATGCTTGCATGTGCGCGCTGCAGCACAACAGCAGCGAACTCGCTCCACTCCGAATCATGCGGGAGAGAATAAGCAAAAAGATCGACGCGAGCTTCGGTTGCATGTCAAGCGCGTGCGGTGTGGCGTTGCTGGGTGGAGGAAAGAATGGGAAGCGTGTACGGTGGATAATGCGATAGTGTGGGCGAGGTGATTGGTCAAAATTGGAGTTGGTTGCGTTGAATTGTGATTTGGGAAATTTTTAAGGTATAGCATTTGAACTTTTTTTAAAGACAATTCTTAATAACATATAGAAAAAATATATAAAACTTATATAAAGCTTAATCGAAAATTTATGATATTAGTCTACAGTATTCTATCTCAAATGCAGAAAACACTGCGCATATTGCTTGGTTTGTAGCCGCGCATATTACCGCACGGCTAAGGAAGGCCCCCTACAGAACAGTTTTGTTAAAGAATATTCCGAAGATTCGTGATTTTTTTACAAAAGTATCGGCGTAGATACATAAAACAATCTACGGCGGAAAATCTAAACTTTTTAATAATTTCTTCAGTCGAAATAACATCCGTGTGATGAAAAATTTGGAAAATAAAAAAAGGGTAATTGCTTTGGTAGTTTCAAAACTGCACAAAAAATTTTGAAGATCCAAAAACAATAAAATTGATCTTCAACAGTTATAAATAGGATCGGACCTCGGAAATAAAACGTTGGTAAAATTCAATCCGATCTTAGATCTTAGGCTTCCAAATCTGTTCACCTCCCCACCAGGATGGTTCAAAATGCTGGCAGGCTAACTATTCAACAATCTAGCTGTAATCCTAGTCTTAAAGTTTTCCGCTAATGTTCTGAGGGTTGCCATTGTCATACGGAAAATTCTAATACAAGGTGATCATTCGGGAGGCTAAAGGGCTTCTAGGGAACAATTACTGGACAACATAATCTCGGATAACATTGGGGCAAAATGTGCGCGCTGAGTGGAGAAGAAGTTATGACCGACACACATGGAGTACCCGGGATCGGTTGTGAAGTGGTCAGGGGAAACTTATGAGGCGCTAGTGGCTGTCGCGAATCAAGACCTTTCTTTTCGGAAGAAAATTCTCGTTGAAAGGTTTACACTCGCCAGTTTTATTGTCAGTCACACATAATTTTATTTTGTTTAAAATAGATTAGGTGATATTGGGGGTCTCTCCTTATGTTCTTCTGAATTTCGGTGGTGGTTCGTTTAGAATAACAGTCGTATGGCATAATAATTTTTTGGCATAATAATTGTGTAATCATAGACGACGGAACTATTGGACAATGTATTCGTCGAATTTGGTCGAAAACCTTTTTAAAATTTTGGAATGTATCTAAAAACTATAGGAGGTAGATTTTTCGTGGCAACCCACGAAGTCTCCGGCCTCTTCCCGATTCTGTTTTGAATATTGTTTTTGCTATTCTTTATCCGACATTCACCCTAAGTGACCAACCAACTCTGTCGTATTTTATATGCTTCGCAATATTTTCTTCTTTGTACACTTGATATAGGTCGTGATTCATGCCTTTATGTCTTATACCATATTATAACTTTCCACCGAGATACGCAATATTATCGGTCGAAAACCTGTTCGGAAACACAATAATGTAGCCAACCGTCAAGACTTTGTTGCAATACAGCCGTACGACAGAATTGATAAGATTCAATGAAAAAATAATCTCGATAGAAATAGTCTGAACGGCTCTCTGAAGATCGTTGTACGTAGTGTGGGATGTGAAGTGAACTAATCTACTGGTGGAATCATCAGGTACTTTTAGGCCCAACAAATTGAAAGCGTATCTTTACCTAACAATTCGCCTGTTACCGATACTACAGGTAACAGAATGCCATTCGAGCACACCAGCAAACGAATTGCATCTCGTGGGAATTGATTACGACCAAAAGATACTAAAAGATAACATGGCGGCTCATTGTCATTGAATCGCGTTCTTCATGCAGTTAAGAAGAAGAACGATATGATCTCATCAATGCGGGCCCCAGCATCAGCACAGCACCGCACCAGTCAGTGAATAAGTAAGGTGCAATGAGGACTAAAACTTGTTCGTAAGGTTGCTAAGTAGAACGATAAGAGCTACAAATCTCAATCACCCAATACGTGGGACGTGGGATTGTAAGGATTTATGCGAGTTGAGTGTTTGAGAGCCAGCTAACTGTAAGTTAAGCTCTTAAAGTTAGAAATAAGCAACGAACCCCAAAAGCTCTCCGGTCCTTCTTGTTGAACGTCCATGCTTCGTGTGTGCAAAAAAAGGCAGGAACACCGTCTTTTACCAGAGGTTGTACATAGTGAACAATTGACACCTAGCATGAGACAAGGGACAGGACACAAAACACCCAGTGGATCAGTGGTGTACATTTCGGAGAACAGATTTTTACCTATGCAATATCACAAGGTCTACCTCTATCTCTACCCGCAACTATGTACTTTGTTTTGGTAGAGTTAATCGTTAAGCCTATTCTCGCAATCTCCTTCTTCATATGTACAAAAGTCTACATTACTGCCCTGCGATTGGTTCTAATAAGGTCGAAGTCGTCCGCAAAGCCCAGAGCCATGGGACGATAGTGCCATTTCTCAACACGTCATAATCGCCCCCTCAAGTGCAGTGTTGAACATTATATTCAAGAACAAATCACCCTGCTTCAAACCATCTAAGATCGCAATCGAGGTTGACCTTTCTGTAATCCGAAAACTATCGATATCGATATGGAGCTATAAAGCGTTGCAAGTATCAGCCTGATCAATTCTGCCGAATTATTTTCAGACACGGCCTGCCACAGGGAATTTCTATCCATTGAATTGTATACTTTTGGAAACGTGAACAGATGGTAAATCTGCAAGTTCTACCGCCAGAGTTAATCAAGCATTATCCATAAATCTCTGATCGGGCCTAACTCAAACGGTCAGAAGCGTAATCCTTCTATAATTGGCATACTCTAATTGGGCATATTAAGTCATTCAAGCAGTCCGTTAACAGTTCTTCAATCTCCCATACTTTCTGAATAATATGGTTGATATATTGTTACGGTTGCTCACTCCCAAGACCGGTATCTCGTCCTTCCCACCAGCCCTACTGTTTATCAGTTCATTTAGATCCATCCTTACTTCATCCAACGTTAGTTGTTCCATGGCTTGGCCAACGCCGACATTGTTCATTATGTATCTTAATACACTTTGGTTTTCACCGTTCAACAAATCCTCGAAGTGCTCCGTCCACATGGCTGCCACCATGATCTTGTCTGTAAGCAAGTTTCCCTCTTGGCCTTACAGCGTGCCGCATTGACAATCGCGTAAAACTTCTGCATAGAGTTTCAATCCATGTTCTCCTTTGCTTCAGCTATCACATTGTCTTCATGCTGCCCTTTTCTTTCTGCCGTGGATTAATTTCTCCTCTGTCTGTTCCGTTTGTATCAGGTACCAACCACTAGCATCCTCATCCTGGTAGCATTTTTCTTGTACGTTACTCGCTAGCAGTGCTCATAACGCATCAAACCAACCATTTTATTGGAGACTGTGCTGTGCCTAACACTTCCTGCTCTACTGTAGTCACAGTTTCGTTTCCCACAATCTGTTTATCAATTGATCAATCATCCGTTGGCATCTTTTATCTTCTTACCCTATTTTTTGCATCTTTATTTTTGTGATTTTTTATAATTAAAACAAGTTCATCAGATGTCCTCTCATCCAGCTTCTGGTGGAATTGATAAACCGCATCCTCCACGTCATCAGACGTTTGTTAGGGCATATAAGCTGACCAGGATGTATCTAAAGAATTTGATCCTAGTTCTCAACATGCAGATGTAGTTGCTTATCGGCTTCCACTGGATAACTCTTTTTTTCCGCTTCACGATCACCAAGAATCAAACTCTACATACATTCTGCTCTCTTAAAAAAAGAGGGTTCGAGGAGTCAGTCGTGGGCAGTCAAACAGTGCAGATGTGAAAAACTGTAGTAAGTAAATTGTAAATTTGGAAGCCTTTCATGTGAAGTCTGAAGCTCTGCGAACGCGGTAGTCTTCGAGTCCGACCTCCATTCCGAAGAACGGTCGGACGTCTCCAGCGATCAAACCACGTGAATTTATGACTTCAACCACCGCTCGCAAGAAGGGGCATACGAGCCTGTCAGACGCCTCTGGCGAACAACCACGCCACACGGAAGTCTTCGAGTCCAACCTTCGCTCCGACGAACGGCCCTACGGGTTTGTCAAATTTCTCCGACGACCAATCAAACCACGTTAGTAAGTCTAACCGCCGCTCCATAGAACGGGCGAACGAACCCGTCGAACGCATCTTTCGACCAACCAGAACCACGATAATCTTCGAGTCCAACCTCCGCTTGGAAAAACGGTTCTACGAATCCACCGGACGCCTCCGACGACCAACCGACCAGCGCGAAAGTCTTCAAGCCCACCCTTCCGCTTTAAAAACGGGCCTACGAACCCGTCGCACGCCTCTAGAGACCAACCATGCCACGTGAAAGTCCTTGAGTCCAACCTCCGCTCTGAGGACCGGGCGTACGAACTTGTCGGACGTTTCCTACTGACGTGAGTGAGTCCAACCTCCGCTCCAAAAACGGGCTATCGAACCCGTCGAACGTCTCTTTCGACCAACATAGGCCACGAAAGTCTTTGAATCCAACCTCCGCTCCTAAAACGAAACTACGAACACGACGAACGCCTCCGACGACCAACCGACCAGCTTGAGTCTTCGAGTCCAACAACTCCTCTTCAAATCACGGGTCTACGAATCCGTCGAACACCTTCGGAGACCATAACAGTCAACACCTTCATCGTCGTATATCCATTAGAGTGATTTAAATTTTGACTTTTTCGCTCCCCTATGCTTAAACAATTAGTTTTGTCATTTCAATAGACCTCCTAAAGTTTTAGCTAATTTGGATGCAATTTTGTTGTGCACGCGTCGTCTGAAGATTGTATGGAAATTGCAATGGAAATCGCCACTTACGTGAAAGAATGTTACATGAGGTGGCCCATAATCTCTTTGAATATGATCTATACTTCAGCTTTATAGAATGCTTCTTAAGCTGAAATTCAGTGGTTGTTGCGAAACAATCTGACTGTTGTACGCAGAGTCATAAAGAAAACAAGAATGCTCATTATTGATATTGATGTAATGCTTTTACATGTTTACTGGGCTTACTGGGCAACGTTGCGGAACGGTTTTCCACAAACATTACTGTTTTCATAGTAATTTTCATACAAAGTTCAAACTGCATGTGCTCAGTCAAATTACAACCAAATTAGCTAAAAATTTGGGAAGATTATTTTAATAGAAAATGCCATCGTTTAAGAATGGGGAAGCAAAAAAGTCAAAATTTGAATCACTACAATATCTAAGGAGAAGGAAGAAGGAAAAAGAAAGAAGGAAGGAGGAAGAAGGAAGAAAGAAGATAGAGGATGAAGAAAAGAAGAAAGAAGGAAGAAGGAATGAGGAAGAAGGAAGAAAGAATTTTTTTTTTCTAAAGCTTTATTAGGCCGTTACAAATATTTATTTAACTTTTTGTCCTACTGGTCTCCGAAAGGTCAAGGGGAGGGGATAAAAAAATAAATATTAAAATGGAAAAATTAAAAAAACTCCTCGGATTTGTTGTAGAATGTTTTGAAAATCCTTAAAATTATCCAAATTTTATTTTGTTGCCCCCTGAAAATATTATTTTTTGGCAAAAAAAATCCGAGGGGAGGGGAGACAAAATGGATTTTAAATATTTGTATCGGCCTTATAGTGATTTTTCAGAATTATAGAGTTCATCACTTAGGAAGAAAGAAGAAAGAAGGAGGAAGAAGGACTACTCGTAAACTGAGGTCATTGTTTCAACTATTCGGCCAAACAGCATTCGGCCAAACGACCCGTTCGGTCAAATAGCCTGACACCACCGGGGTTGTCAGATGTTCCGTACCTCGGCCGGAACCACGGGGATGTTGGAATGGATGGGTGAAAGGTTACGGACAGCGATATGGGGTCTATTTGCGAAATGGGGTCTTTTTTTTTAAGATATGCAAGGTATCAACGGTTCGCAGCGCCCAGCAGAAATCTACATTTAATCTTACTTCCAACCCGGACAGGAGAAATTAACTCAATAAGACCTCATTCTGGTATTGGTACCATACTCTGTTATGAACTAGCCTTGCATAAGAGGTAAATAAAACAAAGGAATAATTAAAAAAAATATTATGCACAATACTTCAGTCATAACGTACTCTGTTATTACACAACCAAACGCATCACAAATTATTATTCGTTGGTATTGAAATCGGACGACTGCGATGGGCCGGGCACGTAGCCAGAATGTCGGACAGTAACCCGGTGAAAATGGTTCTCGACAACGATCCGACGGGCACAAGAAGGCGAGGTGCGCAGCGGGCAAGGTGGATCGATCAGGTGGAAGATGACTTGCGGACCCTCCGTAGACTGCGTGGTTGGCGACGTGTAGCCATGGACCGAGCCGAATGGAGAAGACTCTTATATACCGCACAGGCCACTTCAGCCTTAGTCTGAATAAATAATAATAATGGTATTGAAATACCAAAGCATGCCATGCCTAGAGTATTTTGCATATTAATTTTTGGTATTAGTTGGTTTTGGTAATTTTCCTCTCATGCAAGGCTACTTCATACAAATTTCTGTTATAGAGGTCGTCGCTCCTGCTCGAGAAAAACTGTGAATATAAGAACATAAGACACCAAGCGCCTCCATGCATTTCACGAGGTGTCATACTGCAACACATGTTATTTGTGAAGATACTCGGTTTCAATCGGTTAGTTACTCTAAGATAAAAGAATTTTGTCCAATAACACCATTTCACACCCATTGTGCATATGTAATGCAGCGAAGAAAATGTCAAAAATGGTTTTTAGTTGCGGCGATTGGTTTTCTAAAAAGATTTAATGCTACACAATTTTCGAATTTTGTAATGAATGTTAACAGTATGATGTCTTTTAATGTTGTCAAAAACTGCTTCACGAATAAATTAAATATTTCTAATATTATAATCTAATTATTTGCAGTTGGCAATTTATTCTATTTAAAAAAATTAAGCGGTTTGATGGCCATTCAAAAAGAAAAAAACAAACTTTACAAACTACACGAATACGATAGGAAAAATGCGCATTTTATCCAGTTTTTATTACGAATCGGACAGATAATCAAAACGTCGGATGAGTTGTACGGCCGCATAGTGCCGATGACGATGGGGTCTATTCACGCATTTCGGTCGTTCGATTCCGCTCCCAATAGTCGCCAAGTTAGATTTATTTATTTATGTATTTATTTTTATGCCTGCCCGCTCGGTAGTAAAACGCAAGCTGATTCACCAAGCGTGGATTTATGCGCATAAACATAAATATTTGGTTGTTCGGGTCGGTGTGCGCTGGGTGGGCGAAGGGTAGGGGCGACGAATGCGACGACCGACGTCAACTGGCAACATAAAACATGCTTCGGTTTCGGTCTGATGGGTAGCGGTCGTGGATGTGGCGTGCGGTGGATCCAAGGAGGCAGTGGCGCTGAAGGTGGAGGCGGTCGGTCCAGTTGAATGTGGAGTGTGGTGCACGAAGAAGAAGCAGAAGGAAAAGAAGAAGCCTCTGGTAGAAACTGGCAAGGGAGGGTCAGGAAAGAATGAGGAAAAGGAATGCTGTTGAAATTTCAAATGGGTTTTACGACGGTTCAGGTTTTGTTCGAAGGATGTCTGTGTTCGTGAGACTGCGCCAGATGTCGAATCGGCTACGTAGAGGTTGTCCCTGTCTGGTTCGAGAGGATAGAATTGGAAATCCGGAGGGTTGAGTGTAATCGCCATTGGCAGAAAAGAGAAGTTGATAACTGGTAGCTGGATGCCAATGGCGGTTGTTCTGGGCAATCGAGGTGGGTAAAAAATCGTGTCCGATTCGTATGATTGAGGGGTAGCGTTGGTTGGTGTTGGTGGTTGTTAAGGCGCATGCGAGCTATCGAGGTGGTAGTTTTACATTATATGCTGCTTATGTGCATCAATTTGACGACGAGTCCATACAAGACTTGAACCGGGGGTCTCTTGATGGTGTTGGTGAGGCAGAGTGTGACTGTATGCGGTTATGATACGGACCGGGGTGGAAGGAGCGCGCAAGGCATCAAAGGTCCAAGGTAGCCCAAATGAGACAACGAGAACTTGAAATTCAGTTCGTTTCAACAATTCCTGTCGGTTCGCACGAAATCCGCGCTCGGCTCTGCTCCGCGAAGTGCTGTAGTGAAAATTTGGGGATTAGAATGAATATTCAGAGTCCCTGAGCAGCTCCATCGCGCCCCATTATAGGATAATTGGATAATAATCCCAGGTGCCTAGTCGATGGGAAAAAGTGTTGCAAAGTGATTCATTGATCTGATCTGATATTGATCTAACATCCTTGGAACGTGAATGAAAAGTATGCAATTCAAGTGAAACTGTGAAGAAGCAATGGAAAATCGGTTCACCCCAAACCATCGGCAGTGTTCCTAGAAAGGATTGGTCGCCCACATCGGATTGGTCGCGCAGTGGAAGCAGAAAGGAGATCTAGCGAAACATTCTCTGATACGCGCTTGGAAGGATATTCGATTACTTTGTGCCATACCGTCTTTCACGGCATTCGGGTACTGATTGATTTGATTTGTTTTTATCTGAAATAATCCGGTTGTGTTTTGTGTGTCTTTATGTGTTACCTAATTTGCCATATGAGTTTATTGTTTACCATCCTTGAAAATGGAAAGACCACCGAGGTTTTACACGAAAAGGTTTGTTTAGTTTTTCTGTTACTTTCCTTAATATCGCATACGTTTATTTCTTAATTATCATCCGTTTTGTTTCGTTCTGGGTTTGGGCCATGTGTCAACTTGACAGTGTTGCCAATTATCACAATTACAAATTATGAACTTCATGAGGAATCATTTTAGAATAGCATTCATCGATTTGGCAACACTGGTTGGTTTGTTCCCGCACCAGCTTGTGTGTATTCGTGCATGTTGTGCTTATCATCGAAGTGGTTCTATTTTTCCTTTACTTCTTTATTCTTCATTCTATAATATCAACGACGATGTCGCCTCCCTATTGAATGGGAATCGTCGAACCGGTGGCTACATCAATAATATTCTTACTCACTGTAGGACCATTGTGAGATTTTATTGTAACGAAGGATGCAAATATCACTTACTAAATAACACCATTTACTAACACCGGAAAATATTTCGAAGTTTCGAGCCACCTCATACTAAGATGCATTTGTGACGTTTAACCCGATTCTGCTTTCCAATATCATCGCGTCTTGCCATCTCCATTCAGTTTATAAATAAGAAGCTCAACTACAGCTGCCCGCACTGACACGGTATCGATGCACTGCACGAACGGCGCAAACCGGTTTTATTTCTGCCATAAATTACAATACTCCGAGTCCAAAAAGAAGCACAAAAATTAGCACACCGCTCGATGACGGAGACCGCGACCGACCGGGTCGGCCAGTCGGTTGTCAGCGCTATGCTTTGCATGCAATATCCCAAATTGCACTCTGTTTGTACTCCCTGCTGGCAACCGCGCGTAAAAAACCGTCTAATTCCAATGCCGTCACTGTTGTCTCGTCGCGGCCGTTCCGCAAACCTCCCATCCACCCCGTGAGCCATCATCGCTTGACAGAATAATAACAAAAAAGCAACTTACGCTTGCACCACTACACGCGAACCGCGGATGCCGCTGTCTCACCAATACCCACAGTGTGGCCCACAAGCTTACTCGCTGTGTGAAGTGAGAAATCGTAGAAAAGTGTTCTTTCCACACGGGTTTCGTGTTCAGTTTTGGCTGTTTTCTTCTGTTTATTTTCGAGTCCGCTGCCCGCTGTTCCGTCCCGTTGTCGCGCATTTGGACAAAAAGGAACCCAGGTTGGAATCGATGCGAGCAGTCAAACTGCTGCTGGTGGTGAATATTTTAGGTACATACATACGCTGTGAAACTGGAACTGACAAGTCCCGGGGAGAGGACCGAATGAATGGAGTGGCGAACGAATCAAACGAAAGGAACCTTTCGAGAGCGGAGGATTTAGGAAAAGGTGGCTGACTGGAAAGTTCTTTGAAAGCAGTTTGGAATGGCAAAAGTTTGTTGAATAATGGGTTGGATGTGATAATTTCTCGTTAGATTGGGAAAAAGTAGCCGTATCGATGGGATTGTTTTAGCTGATTCTAACGATTAGGGTTGGAAGTGGAAATCATTTTAAAATGTTCTTGCTTTCTTACTATCTAGAAATGGTGATGATATGTAGTGAAAACTTTGTTAACTTATCAATGCCTTGGTTTTAGAACAATGGTGCTGGGATTATCGACCTAGTTCGTGTCAAATAAAATATGCCGACGGCAACAGAAATCTATCAAAATGAAATATAAGTCGAAAACGACAACGGTAACAGAGAGCTCCCGAGTCTCCCGAGACGGCTTTACAGGAAATCAAATTGACCACATCTCATAAGCCAAAAATGGAAACGAGGTCTTTTTGATGTGCGGAATAAATGTAAGGCCGATATCGCCTGATTATCATGTTCTCATCGACATAATATGCCTTGAACTTTACGCAAAATTAAGGTGATTATACAATCAAGCCATGTGGTGAATTTCAAATTCACCACACGGTTCTACTCCTATTATCAAAAGTTCAAATCTAGCGTAATAATTTTCATACAATGCTGAAATTAAAGTCGATTGTTTAGCAAAAGTATGCAAACGATCTATGGATGTTTCATCCCCATGGGCGTTGTCGTTCTCTCAATTCGTGCTCTTGAAAAATCACTAGAAAATGCACGTGGTTTCCAAGATGGCCGATTTGTGGCTTTGTTGTATAACCACCTTAAGATGCAACGTCCTCGTTCAAGAACTGCGTGACTTGCGTTGCAAATATTTCGGAAGGTGGCAGCGTAGAAGTCCAATGGACTGTCATACAGAATCCCTTCAACGCCACTAGCAGGAATTATGTGGGTGAGCTACGAACCAAGAGTAAAAACGATCACAGGTGCAAGCTGGAAGAAAATAGAGGATCGCAAAAAGAAGCCTTAGCCGCTGTAGACCGGTCAATAAACCAGAGTAGCCAGACAAGGGAGAGTAAGTCGATTCAACCGGAAATATTCACCTCAACGATATCTCACAATGCTAAATTGGGGCAAAGTTGGATGTGACAATTCCTATGAAAGACGCGACTGGTCAGTTACTGACCGATCTAACTGATTCGAACAATGTTTCTTAAGTGCCTGCCAAACACCACCTAACCAGGCGTATCACACGCGTCAGTACCGGTGCTCCATCATTGATAGAGTTCCAAACGGCAATCCCAAGCATGAAATCGAACAAAATCACGGGAATTTTTCGCATATCAAGCGATATGTTGAAAGCTGACTACACCAAAAATATTTGATTATTTCTAGCCCTGATCTCAGCCGTTTCTCGATAGATTTTGGATTTTTGGGACCATTCGATTAAGGAAGAGTCAACGCTTCTATATTGAATTTTAATTCAATATTTAACATCATCGATAATTGTAAAACATTTTGAGATTTTCGAAAAAGTGAATAATCAATGTTAATTAAGACACAAAAACTATGATTGCAAATACCATCCATTACGTACAGCTACGTAGTCCTACATTGCCTTTACTTACAACCTGATTGGGCTGCACCTTTGAGTTTTATTCTTTACTAGCAGACCCGACGAACTTCGTTTCGCCTAAAATTGATTTATTCTCTGATTAGTTCTTGAGTTATGCAGAAATTTCTGATTCATTTGTATGGAAGCCTGCTTCTCCAGAAAGGGGGGGGGGTTAAAATCACCACAGAAACATATCTTACCTTCCAAAACCTCCTCATGACAGATTTGATTCCATTTGCTTGATTAATTCTCGAGTTATGAAGAAATTGGTGTTTCATATGTATGGGAGCACCCCTTTCCAGGGAGGGGTCTAGAACCATCTTAAAAACCTTCCTCGACCCCGAAAACCTCTGCATACAAATTTTCACCCATCGGTTTAGTAGTTTCTGAGTCTATAAGGTTCAGACAGACAGAAATTCATTTTTATGTACATATATAGAAGATTATGTATATAGATTTCCGTGAATTTTGAAATATGTCTTCAGTTTTTGACTTGTCATGATATCGCCAGTGCTAAGGAAGCCACTGACAAGGAAGTAGGGGGCTAAATCCGACGCCCCGCAAGTCCAAGCTTTGGCTGGATGACGAACTATGGATGCACAGTGAACCAAGAGTCATATGATTGGTACGCGCTGCTCTCCGCAGATGAATCGCTGCAGCCAGACAGAAAAACAAACCAAATTTAAGCATAACATCAATCCATGGAACCGACCAAAAAAGGAAAGTTTTCGGAGCAAATGATTTTCACATTAAACTAGTCAGAAAGTCAGTTAGGCGATAGCAATATTCAGATCGCTGTCAAACAACAGATCTGCTTATAAACAGCAGTTTGTTTCTTCGCGGTTAAATGATCGCGAAAGGCGTGGCTCACTTTGATAACAACTATTTAAGTAGTCCCGCAATACAGGAATAGGTTGGTTGGTGGCAAAATGAGGGAACAATGTTAGCAAAGTCTCCCTCTCAGCTAACCTTGTGAGGATTATGGTTGAAGAGTAAAGGACTTGCGATAGAGGTGCGCTGATAACCTGGTCACTGTGTGGAGGGGGAAGACTTACAACCCTGGGAAAAGCTGATACAGCCCTGTGTGCTTGTTGGGATTCCGTAGCTGGATCGAAGGGAGTCAAACTTTGGACAACAGCAAATCACATGTTCAACTGAGTTTTGTACGTCGTAGTTTTCCAAACGGTCCGAATGATGAAAATCAGGTATGGCCGGTAAAGAGGCGGAGAGTACTTACTGGTCCTTTAGACTGGGCATGTCGTACCAGAGTGCCATGGATCGTTCTACTTTCCGTAGCTGAGTGGTGCTGGAAGCTGCCCATTGGTTATACTAATCCTGGCTGCCGATCTTCTTGATCCAGTCTTTATCTTCAGTCAGGGGAATTGATGTCGTGAAATGCCAAATTGGGTATTTCGGTTAGTCGCTTTGCAGCGCAGCGATACTGGTGGAATCACTCAGAACTAGGACTGGTTTGACGGAGAGGGTAGTGGTTACAATAAACTGAGGCCGAAAAAGGCTGCATTGTTCGGGATGTTTGTCCGATACCGTAAGGTTGTTTCCTTTAACGCCTAAGGCGACTTCTTGTCTTGAAACGGAACCACCAGTGAAGCGGTGTTCGTGTTTTCCAAAATTCGGTGTTCAGCAGATCGGGACCAATCTTCGTAGAGCTTGCGTGTTGTCCCCTTTTTTGAAGCACCTCATGTCTAACTGTTTATGATGGCTATGGAGGAAAGCCAGCTCCTCGCTTCGAACCAGTCCATTCCAGCCACTGAGGAGAGACTTACGCCGGCCATCATGGGCAGAGTGCGGTCCTCTTTATAATGGAGAGGAATCCTGTGGTCTCCAGATGTAGCGTACGCGAATTCAGGCATATAGCCTGTTCACGATGGCGAAATGGGAGGACACCTGTTTCAGTGCAGGCAGCCTCGGCGGGTGTGGAGGGAAGAAGTCCGGAAACTATGCGGAGGTACTGGTTGAAAACTAGGAAGAGTATGCTGACAAGCACCTGACGTGCAAACGCTTGGACGATACGATACCGAGTGACCCTGTTATTTGTCCTATACGGCCTTGATAGGGTTTCAGCTAAATTAATCCTCGATCTGTAGCCGGTTTTGACCGCTCTGAAATGAGGCATGAGAGACTGTCCTCGGTCGATGGAGACTCCGAGAGACTCCGCTACTCGGATACGCAATCGCGCCGGAGCGTCTCCGACGACCACAAGTAGGATATCATCCGCGTAGATGAAGATGTAGATGTTCATCGGGAGCTGGGGTGTTACCAGCGAAGGTCCCCCAGCTGCTTAGGCACTTGTGGGTTCCCAGTGCGGATAGACTAGAAACTAGATTGGAATATTCAGAGAAACTAGATCGACGTGTTCCCCTTGGTAGAAGCCGCTTTGGAATACGTCTCCTAATCCAGTGAAGTACGAACGCTCCCCCTACGACGGGCGGAAGACGTGTTGGCGGAAACAAGATCTTCCTTCTGCTTCAAGCTTTTCATGCAGCCTACGATTAACTTACCTCCCGATGAACTTGGATACACAGAAGGTCAGTGAAATGGATGCGGGATGGATAGTAGCGAGAACGATCTTGAAAAGTCGGGAAGCGTTAGTGCGGTGATGTGCTCAATCGCGCGTCGGATGTTGATACCAAAGAACTCCCAGTCGCCGGTAACGCAGCCTACGAACATGCTTAAGGGGACAGACATTGCCAGCTACATGAATTGGGAAATGTTTGCTCTCATATAGGTCCGAAGCAACTTCAACTTTAGCACGGGAAGGTTGATGGTGGTCACGGCAGTAGTAGTGGCCGAAAGACCATTGAAAAAGGTGATGAACCATCGTTGCGTGGAACTAGTTCTGCCTCCTCGAGTGCTTCGAGTAGGGCAACGCCACTAGGGTCCGAACTTGAACCTCCCCAGGTCGGATGGTTAGCGTTCATATCTCCCAAGAAAAGAAGCTGTCGGGAAGCGTTCCACAGGAAAGGTAGACATTCACAAAGCTAATAGGAATGCTACCCGTAGACAAACTCTAACGAATAGAGGGTTTTCGCCAATTTTTGTCTTGTTTCAGGAGAAGATCGATGCGGCAACAGGCCGCATTCCGTGTGGAAGATCATGTGTGAACCATTTTGGATCTGGTTAACGAATTACAAGAGCACCTTTCTTTGGTTTTCATTGACATTGACTTTCTACAGTCTCAAAAACGATATTATGTAGGGCATTCTGAGATGCGAGGGAGTACCGGAGAAGATCGTCGGCCTCATTGAGGCATATTACGAGGTTTTCACTTGTAGAGTTCTGCATAATAAGATCATGGTAGATCTTACCCGGATCTTGGCTGATGGTAGATACTACTACTAACTGTTTCTCATTGTGTGAATGCAGCTTACCGTGAACCCAACCCATCATCAGAGTCAGATGTTATGAAACAACCATTCCAGGACGTTTGGGGTCAGACAGCAGTACCAAGATCGATATAGATCCACGAATTGAAAAGGAAAGGGCTGCCTTTGCGAGATTACGGTCAAATGGAAAAACCAGAATATCAGTCAACATACACAAATCTGAATATTCATGCTTGCGGAATACAACTCAAACTCGATGACCTGGTGTCACCAAGCCGATAGCTTTTGAAATTTGGGAACGGAAGCGGCGCTGACTCGATAACTGATTACGCAAAAGAGGATTCGATTGCTGCTAGTAATGATTAAATTGGAATCCAGTAGGACACCGCAGCAGAGACAAACCAAGATGTGTATGACGGTTCATGCTGACTATTTAGTGACAAAAATTGCAAGATTAGATAAAAAGCGTACTATAGACTTAACGCAGCTAGCTAAATTTTAGTGCGGCACAGTTTGTTTGACTGATTCGATAAGGTTCTTTTTACCTTTCTCGTATACTAAGTATTTTTTTCTTTATAATCACGACTTTCAGCCCTTAGCTGGCACGTTTCTTTTTGGAATAAAAAAGAATGACTGAGAAAAGATGCTTATGGAACCACCCCACCCATTTTTTGGCCCTTCATACAGGAGTCTGATGAAATACAAACAGTAGTATAATCATGATCAAATCGTTTGTCAGATATGGCCAGTGCTATCGGCAGGTGCCTTGCTACAATAGATGGTAGAATCATCATCAGCATCATCATCATCATCAAAAAAGGATGACTGAGAAAATAGATTACATGGCATAGGTAGATATAAACAGCAAGTTTTGGACCAGAGGGAATTTTTCGATAAGGTCCTGGAGCTTTTACCCATGTTTTCTACAGATCTTGCCTTGAATTATGATTAACTTCTTTAGTTTTGGAGTTTGATGTGAACATCAGAAATAGAATGGGTTATTAGGAGTATGTATTACAATTAATAAAAGATATTAGTTGATCTACAAATCCGTCAAATAATCAAGAATCTGTCATAGCTGAAGATTTTTTTGATTGCGTATACCATCAATAGATTTGATTAAAATTGCCCATGTGGTTGAAAAGTATTTCGTATAGCTGTTCAGACTGGCAATATAAATTACTGTAGGTTTAACTTCTTGAAGAAGGGCAAGACCACAAGGCGAAACGTCGGAAATCAATGCAACATGGGAAAAAATAATTTGGGGTAATTTCGAGATTTTTTTTATTAATATTACATTGAACGCCTTTCAATTTATTAATTATAAAAAGAAATTTTTGTATGTTATGGATTTAATTTAGCGATTTAATTTAGATTATTATTTTTTTGCTGACACATAAATCCGTTAGTCCATAATTTAGCTATCTCATGTATTTCATTCAAAATATGTTGTGTTGCTGGCCAAATAAATAATCTACGATTACGTTAGAATTTTTCGTACGCTGTTGTCGACATTTGATTTGTTCTGAGCAGTGTTGGGAAATGCCATTTCACTGTCATGGGACTAATTCGCTGATAACTGTCCTTCAAAAGTTATTTACAATTTCTTTTACATGTACATTTTAGACATGTAAAGCTCCTTCCTAATTGCTCCGGCTCTGAAAATGGCGGCGTGAGAGCCAAATTAGTGTCAAATCCCATTAATGTCATGACGTTTTGTGACATTATTGTATTTTTGCTCTTCTGTCTAAAACTTTGTATTTAGAGCAATGGTCTGTTTGCAAATAATAAATGGTTCTTCAAGCGTTACATCGAAAATCCAGAATTTTAAATAACTAAGCAATAACAACCCGAAGACTTTTTCTTGTGACATTTCTGATCATCCAACTGAATTCCACCAATCCAACATCTTTAATATTGATTCCTACCCATCATTCATTCCGTCGCCAATGCCCTTGGCATCGCTCGCCTCCCCCTACCTGGGCGGAACAATTGAACAGCTGTGACCATGCCGAAGAAAGCATCAGTAAGCGGCAATCATCCTGTGCACAGGACAACGAACCTGCACATTTTTTCGCTCTCACGGCTCTCCGTTCATTCCGCGCCTCCTCCATCGTTTTCCATCCGAATATTTCAGCGAGGGAAATACCTACAAAAGAACGCAGAGAGCCATCAATCCAAATTATTGTATGCATTTTTTGTACAATCATGAGATCATTATCGTCATCATCATTTCTGGTTTGACCGTCGTTCACAAATTACGTAAAGTTTTTAGAGGGGAGTACCGCAGCATCTACATCTACTCAAATAACTGTGATTTGAAACTCCACACTTCAGCGTTTCGTAATGAATGGATGCCCTTTTTCGCAGTGAGAGCCGGAACACAGAAAGCCCAATCCAAGGCCAGTAAAAAAGAGTGATGGCAAAACGAATCCCACAGCATGTGATCTTTTCACAGCTAATACGAAATTCTCCGGTCCCGATTCACCACATACTACATACTATTCTCCAGTGGGGTACTACACAAGCAGCAAAAAAGGACTTTCATCAAGAAAACCAAAAAAATCCCTCGAAACAGGGGGAGAAAAGGAAGCCCAAAAACGCATTATTATTTGCCCAAATACTGGTGATATGGCAGAGCCCAACAGCGTGTTCAAACGACGTGTGCATATATGTTTGCTTTTGTTCAGCTTATTCGAGTGGGGGAGGTGGACTAAACGCTTCAAACAATTGAATCCAATTGGTTCCTACTGTTACAAAGCACATTTCAATTGATTTCTACTTAGTTTCGGTACTGATCATGAATTGAATTAGACATAGAAATAATCAAAAACTTGGCTTGTAATCGAACTTAGTATTAATTCTACATTTGCCAAGAAATTGGGATGTTTAAACAATACCTATTGAGCTTATAGTCTGTGCAATTTATACCGCCGTCCTCCCCAAACAGAATCCGTACCATTTAAAACCCGGTCCAGTATTGCGTTCCAATCGTATGGCGACGATACGGTCAAAGTCCTGCTCAAGCTTGAACAGTTGCCCTACAACGACGACGACGAAAACGGTCCCGGCAACAGACGAAGCTGCATAACTTCATTTTTCTTTTTATGCTCGCTCTTCCTCTCGTCGTCGTCGTCGTCGTCGCCGCCACCACACCGCCGCCTTATCGCTTTCCACCCGACAGCCCGACTTCGCACTTTTCCCGGGCGGTTCGACGAGGAAAAGCGATTCGAATGACGACGGCGTGCATTGTTCAAGCCGTAGCATGACTTGTTCCGAATCGAACTGGCGATATTTACACTGAGCTTAGACACCGCCGCCGACCGTCATCTTCGATTACGCATCAAATAACGACCGAGCCAGGGGAACGATGCCGGAATCGGAATATGAGCGGGATCTCGCTTCTGGGCTGTCGTCGGTCGGTAGGTCGGTCGCGGTGCGGTGATTAATCACCTGACTGTGTGTTGGTTCGTATCGTTCGTGTACCGCATCCATCCAGGGGGGATTGTTGGTTGTCTTGATAGCGCTCTCCGCGCGTAACTATGGTGATGCTTCGTCCCCTTGTTGCGTTGGTACCACGCTTACTTGCTTGCTTGGTGCTGATGGACGGAGGGCGGCGAGCGGTTGGTTGTTGAATAGGGGGCAAACACGGAACACGGGCGGCGGTGAATTACCAATGTAAATGAATGAAATTTATGCACACCAAAAGCAAGTGTGCTGCTACTGCCTACAACCGTTCGCGGAGAAGATGAGATGCTTCTTCCGTGTGAGACTGTGTGCGCGGGAGGGTCGAAACCTAACCTACACGCGTCGAGTACCTATGCTTACGACTGTATCGTTCCACGAGTAAACTTTTTAATGGGGGTGGTGGTTCGGCTGGGAATTACCTATCGTGCCGGCCTAAATGAACACTCACACTTTTCAGGGGGTTCGGGTGACATATTGGACGTAGGAGTGCATCATGAAGGGATTGATAAATATCGCTCGCTCGACGAGCGTTGTTGTTTGATGTCGGTGGGCGCCATGTTGCTTTTTCTTGTCTGACGGATAGCTTGACGGGTGTGCTTGTTGATGAGTCTCGAACGTCCTCAACCTGTCGAAGGTGCTCGTCACGCACCATGGCTGTGATATAGCTACCGACGAATGAACGTGGGAACAATATTTTGGGAAAGCTCGTTAGTCCAAGGAATCTTTATCAGTATGAAGATTAACCGAGCATATTGAATCAATCACTTTAAATATCTGGTAAAGTATTGCTGTCGTCTGCATGTGAGTTTTTTAAGACCTCTTCATAGCTAGATACCAAACACAAGACCGGAACTACTCCTGTTTGATATAACCAGAGTTCTACAAATTGGACAGTTTTTATAAATGCTCAGGACTTCACTCCTGGACACTGTCAATTGGCGGACCTGGGAATCGCCAAGAAAGCTTCAAAAAGTTTCCGAGGAGGAAACCGGGGTTTCCCATGGTTCGGGCTTAGTGGTGACATTTTCTGTGGTTGCCACCAGCAATGGGCTGTTCAGATATCTACCGGCAAATGTCTACGCCTTCGGTTAGGCGGATGACATTTACAAATAGCCAGGAGAGGACCAGAAATAAATCGAGAACTGTTGTCTACAGCACGCCTTTTGAAGTAGGCTTCACAATGTTAGCATTGAAGAACGTTTGCAATAGTAGGGACCAACTCTCCGCACTTGCCATACAGATTAAGCCTGACTGCCGCTTCCAACCAGAAAAACGTACGGTAGCATGGACACTGTTTTCATGCTTTTTTTCACTTCCAGGAGATCAAAGAGAGTTGAAAAACTTCGCTTCATGTAATTAAAAGTATATCATGACCTCACCATACAAATAATCGTCAAATCCGATTGACAGCCGTCACTTGTACGGGTTCGAGGTAATCGCATCCGGTAATCGCATGCTGGCAACCCTGACACCAACTTACGGCACCTACGTTAAAATCATATTCAATCTCCGCGCGTGTCGACCTAGAAATTCTTTCCAGATAAGACTTCACTGCTGGACCAAACAGATCGAACTCTATGTGTGGCTTTCAGCACCAGTCTCCTTCCAGTGGCGCCTATTTGGTTCAAATCCGTCATAACTGTTGACAGTCGAATACAGAACAAATTTCGCAAGAGAGATATTAGCGTTTGGTGGCTTCGGACACCTTCCGGTACGTCTACCCTGATTACGAGCATGACTATAGTAATGGATCCATATCTTAGTTTGGGGTCGAGATGGACATTATAGGCACGAATTTTCCGTGTCACAAAGCCCGTCGACGGAATGCTTCGTATTTTCGGTAGAAGTTTCTACCATCTGTGTAGCAGCCACTAAATCATCCTAAGTCGTCTACCAAGCCAATTTTAATCTTCACTGACTCCAGGTGTAGATAGAGGTTTGCACCGCCGAAAGTCTTTGGCGTCTTATGCCTAATGGGGTTTGTAAATCAAAACTCGAACCCACGACCCATTGGAGATTTCCCAAGACATTCTTTTAAAAATTCAAAGAAGCAATTCTTAGAAAATTTCGATTTTTTTTTCGGAAATTCTTTTACGAATTCTTTTAGATTTTTTTTTTTGAAATTTCTTTTAGAAATTTCTTGCTTTCTTTTTTGAAAAATTCAAAGAAGCAATTCTTAGAAAATTTCGAAAATTTCTTCGGAAATTTTTTTACGAATTCTTTTAGAAATTTCTTTGGAAATTTCTTTTAGAAATTTCTTTTTAAATTTATTCGGAAGCTTCATCCAGAAATTCCTTCGCAAATTCTTTTAGTGAAACCACATGAAATTTCTTCCGAAATTCCTGCAGGAACTATTCCGTTGTTGGAAGATTTTTTCCGATAATTTATTGAAGTATGACATAGTAAATTCCAAAGGAAATTTCAAAGGAATGTCCAGATGAAATTTACGAAAGAACGTTCAACAACTCTGCGACCAATTGGGAATGCAATACAATGTAGCCTTTTTTATATAGAGGGATGAAGGCAGGGTGTGGAAATGGCAAAAGGCCGACCCACTAAACCCACCCGAGTATCAGAAGGTTGCGACCCACCCTCTCTTCTAATTTCCTGATTCCCCAAGACTACCTTCCAGTATCACTTCTGGAGGATAGGCAGCACTAAGCGTACTCCTTCCTTAACTGCACGTCTGAGACATTTGGCTCCCATTTGACCATTTATCTTTTCATTGTGCCATTCAGCACTATATCCAATTTCTTTCTTTCTTGTCTTTATTTTTTTGAGCCATTTAGCTCTCTGCATATTCGCAAGCTACTCAGACCCCGACTGCGGATCTATCCTACTCCGACGGGAAGTTCCCCGACGTCAGAAGCTCCCCTGTAACCAACGACCCGTCTCAACGGGTGACCGGGCGAGTGCCGAGGTCGATGCGAAGATTCCGGGAGGAGAAAACTTCCGGTTCAATGGTGCCCCGACGACCCGAAGCCGGTGCATTCGTAAGTCGCTGTCTAATCAGCTGGTCCCCGGTGGTGGGCCTAGCCTACTCCGATAACCGACTTTCGATGCCCTTGAGCCATTCAGCTCCCACCACCTTATTCGTTGAGCCATTTAGTTCCCGTCTCGGTCGCGATCGCGACGGCGGATCTAACCTAATCCGACCAGATGTTCCCCGAAACCGGGAGCTCCCCAGAACCCCGCCGTTTCGCCACGTTCTGCGGCTACGCGATCGCCGCAAGCTGACGTAGCTGGCACTGGCGTTCCCATATACAATCGACAGATCGCCAACTTCGTTGTAGGATGTCGGTTATCCTATCGGTTACTCTTGCGACCTCTCTCCACTGTTCTGGGCTCTGGCACAGCCACCAAGAGACCCTCAGCGTACAGACCAATCTGTCTAATAGACAAGGTAGGGAAGCTACTCGAGAAGTTGATCCAAAACAGGCTGTCGCCGTATGTGAATGAAGCAGCAGGATTATTGAGCGTGCCATTGAATCGGTGCCATTGAATCGGTGGTTGACACTGCAGAAATCACCATCGAATGCAAGCGACGCGGTATACGTTACTGTGCAGTAATAACACTCGACGTGTGGAATGCATTCAATAGTGCGTGCTGGATGGGGACGCGAAACCGTTGCTTCGACTAGGAGTGCCGGTAGGGCTGTACAAGATTCTGGGAAGCTACTTCCAGAATCGAGTATTGATTTACGAGACAGACGAGGGCTTGGTCCCACAGGGATCAATTTTGGGTCCATTGCTGTGAAACGTGATGTACGATGGCGTGCTGAGATTGAAGCTTCCGCCAGTAGTCAAGTTAGTGAGATTCGCCGATGACGTCACCATGACCGTGTACGGAGAGTTCATCGAGGAGGTCGAATTGACTTCAACCTGTTCGATCAGGTTGACTGTTGAGGTCGAAATACGTATCTGTCAAGGTACAATTAAGTGGTGGAATTAAATGGGATTGTACAAACTCGTCTTATGACAACTGTTCGATCAGTCTAGTAGAGGAATGGTTGCGCAGTAAGAAGCTACAGTTGGCGTATCATAAAACGGAGATGATAGTCGTCAACAACCGGAAATCGGTGCAGAAGGCGACAATTAGAGTCGGTGGCTACGACATCACCCCCTTGACCGCAAACTGCAACGTGCGAAAGCTGGAAAGTACACATAGGCTAATGTGCCTGAGAGTCATCAGCGCAAATCGCTCCGTATCTCACGAGGCGGCATGTGTACTCGCGGGCATGATGCCTACAAACTGGTGGTGGAGGAAGACGCTACGCTCTCAGGGGCAGCGGTAATGCTCGCAGGAATATCAAAGCAGCAACGGTAGCAAAATAGCAGAGAGAGTGGGACAACTCGGCTAAGGGAAGGTGGACCCAATGGCTAGTCCCAAGTGTGTTTGCGTGGATTAGCAGACCTCATGGAGAGCTAAACTTTGACTCAATTTTTAACAGGCCACAGATGCTTCAGGTGGTACCGGCCCAGGTTCGGACATGCGGCTTCCCCCGCCTGTCCGCAATGCCAAGACGTGACAGAAAACGGCTGAGCACATCCTGTTCACATGTCACCGGTTCGAAACGGAAAGGAGTGCGATATTGGACAGTTATGGAAGCAATAGCAGACCTTCCACAAAACTCAAGCGATGGAAACTGAACATAGGCGTCCGTCAACTCCAGACAGTTTACCTATACCACAGACAAACAGACGTAACACTAGAGAAAATACCATCGACCATGACTTCAACGATCAATTTGAATTTGATTGATTACGCAATTCACAACTAGAGGCGCTAGTATCGTAATCCTTCGGGTTTGACATTTCACTCCAGCGCCTTCTGGTGACGATGTCATACGAAACAACGTTTCGTGTAACATGCTCGCAAGATGGTGGTAGATGAGTTGAGCGATGGATTTTTCAGAAAAATGTTCAAGCTGTTACGTCTGTTTGTCTGTGCCTATACCCTGCTGGATTTTGCAGAGCAAGAAGCCCAGAAGTTCGGAACCAAGGGCATTGTTCAGCCCATAACTCTAACGGAAACAGCCGGCAACAGTTTAATCGACTGTTCGCGTCTTTCGCAGCTTTTGGTGGATCAGCGCGTTGGATCAGTTGGATGCGCGAGTCAGTATTTGCCGACTATAACAAGATGCAGTACGTGGTTGGAGCAAGATAAGCCGTTAGAACTTGAACTTGTTGGCTAAGAGAGAGGCTTATAGGCGTGACTAAGGAAGCCGACGGACAAATTCGGCTAGTGACCGCGCAGACGAAAAACGGACTGGTGAACCAAACTGCCTTGAAGTACTGGACCTTCGGACATCTGGACAATCCGGACGGGGGAATATCACGGACCACTGTGAAATGAGTTCAGCGATAACGGCGAGGATTCTAAGCCATATTATTATTCAAAATTCTCACCCGAAAATTACATAGAGTGAGCCATGTAGGTCACCTACAGCATGGGCTTCCCTAGCAGCACACATATTTCATATAGATCACTGCAACTCATATGTGACCAGATTTAGTCGCAATCAAGTTGCTGCAACCAGATTTACCTGACTTGTGCTGCTCGGGTTGCTTTGTAGCTGCTCATCTTACTGCCTTGACTGAGGTCCATGGATCAACCAACTCTTAGTTGGGCTCGTAAACCGGGTCCCTCCGGTCTGCTCCATTCTCTCTGCAGAGGGCACCCCTTTACTACAAATGGACAAAGGAAGAACTGTTCAATAAATATTGTGATCAATAAAATTTTCGCCGAGAATCCGACGACTGATTCGTCGGAAATGTTGCGAAGATCACAACTATCAATTGTAAATTATAAATTGTGGTATGATGTGCTTTCTCAAATTATCTTTCGTCACTTATCAGTCATGGAAGTCGAGTTGTTATCAGGATAGCAATGAGAAGTTATCAGGATGAGGTCATTAACGGGTGTTGAAAAACGGATCAAATCTTCAATTTGCGATAAATCCTGCGGAAACAATCACTTATGCCGCACGATATGCGGACTAATGTAATCAGCGAAACTAAAATTTAAGCTACGATGATTGCATAGATAAACATATTTTGTGATTTCAAATGTATGTTGCACGTCGTTTATTTTTAATTCTTTTTACTGTGCAGCGCATTAAAATTGCTGTCTGTGATCTTCAGCTCACGTCAATTCCTTCAGGTGGCTTTGCGTCTGTCGTCTAACATTCGAATGATAAACAATTCCTCAATTTTTTTTGCTAGCAATTGAACTTTCTTGAACATAGTGAAGTTGCGCTAAAGACTGTGACAAGTAATCACACTTCCATCGTCATCGTCATGCCAAACCTCAAATACCTCCTCTCCGGGTTTTATCACTCACACATCTCACCGGTCACCATAAATCAACGTGCGCGCGGTCGCTGACAGTCGGTGGCGGTCGCGGATTGCGACCGCGCGCTACTCCTTGTTATCTTTTCCGTTCCGTCCACATTGTTTCGTTCATTGCGGTTTTCGGCGGCCACCACAATCGCGCAATAATCTGCGCTCCCCCACTCTCACACACGCCTACTCGCACGGCGCACGGGAGGCACAACCAACAACGAAGAACAAGGAACGGCAAACCTTTTTCGAAGCTGGTGATGGTTCCGCTGCCGCGCGCTGTGTAACAACAAGCCGGGAAGAGCTTCCGAGAAGAGCCGGTTCTGCAGAACCGGTTGCAATTTCTGCCTTGCGCAACCACTTCACAACAGCGGGTGCGCGCGCGGTGGGTCCGGGTCGATGTGTGCTACGGCGCGGGGGTGCCGCGAGATGCCGGTTCGTCGTCGGTCGTGATGTTCAATCGACGGGATGGATTTTCTTGTGTTTATTCAATGTGCGGTTTTTTTATTGTTCTGTCATTCGGTGGTCGTATATATTTTTTGTTTTCTATTCTTCGGAGTTGTTTTTATCCTTTTTCACTGCTTCCACCGCCACTAGTAGAAATGGCGGAAAGCGTGTCGGGGCTTTTGGACTTCGGTGGTGTTGGCTTCGTGATAAGTCGAGCGCAAATGAGGTCCCAATCAGAAAGGACATAAAGACTAATTTGGGAATGGAAAATTATGAGGAACAATAAAGTAATAAACAAGCATGCAGCTCGTCTTGAACAATGTTTTAAAACATATTTTTGAGCGGTTATAATTGTATTTCTTAGTATCATATTTTAATTGAGATAGATAGGTAGCCAATTATAAAAGCAAATCCTTGAGATTTGTAATGATTCTAAACATATTATTTTACCGTTTGTAATTTTCTTTACGAACATGTTTTAAATTGTTTATTTTTTATTTTTCAGGTAATTTTCTTCATGATTCACTATTCCGATTCATTCTATTAATAATTTGGTAAGTATTTTTAAATGCAATCCAACGCACATTATTAGGTAGGGGAACTGTTCCAATTTCCATCTCACTGAACATATATTCATCTCATTGCAAAACCAAGAAATGCAACACCAATCTTGTCGCTATTTGCTAACCCGTATGCTCACTGGTGAAAAAATCACAAAAATAAGATACAAACCAAATTTCTTTTCTTGCTTTGTTTTTGATGGGATGGAAATAGGAGCTATGGGATGAAGTGCCGAACCGTTCCTCTATATAATTATATATTTTAAATGCGAGCAGAAGGCCAGTAGAAAACAGCATTTATCACAGCATTTTAACAGTTATTTCGTCTGAGAAACGGATTTAGACACTCCGTCGATTGGCATTAGATCGAAAACACATTTGGCCTCATGGAAAATTAACATTAGTCGCCTCTCCACATCTCGATATTGAAGGGATCATCGAGATAGGGCGAGATCGAGGAATGGAAGGAAAATTGAAATTGGTATTGTGCCTTGTAACAAAGTTCCAAGACTCTCATAGATGTGAAAAATTTCTCCGCAGTACAAAAAGCACGTGCTATCAAGGCATACGTGGCGATCAAATTTTCAAAAATATCAAAGTAGCTTTTTTCTGCACGTATGTTTCTCTTAGGCGACTATCAGGTGCTTATTTTTTGTTACAACTAAAAGTAAGCGGAGTAGTAGTTCTTTTTAGCCACGGTACAATACTAGATCCAAAAAAGCTAGTTGCTATGAAAAACGACAACAAAACAAAAATGTCGTTTCCTGTTTTTGATGTGTTTGTTATTGTTCAACGATGGTCTAGTAGCCTAAAAATTCGAATATATCGACATAAGGAGAGTGAATCCTGAACAAAATATGATCAGAACCCATCGAGATAGAGAGATATGGAGATAAGGAGGTTAACGAGATGTAGAAAGCCCAAATGTATGTCTTCAATCTACTAAGGAAAGGACTTCAAGGACTGAGAAAACCATCGACATAAGGAGAGATATCGAGATGTAGAGAGTCGACTGTATTTCTATATTCTCACTATAATCGTATCACAAGATCGTATGATAGTTTGAGCTAAATATTTTATGACAGTACTACTCTGGAGATAATTTTCTGTAAGCTTGGATCTAAATAGATTATACACCCACTAAGAAGCCTGGAGGCCTACTGTAACGTTCGCCGGCACCCCACAATGCTCCGGGACCTAGGCGAAGGTTATCAACTATCTGGCACTGGGATATTACTACCTGACAAGATGTTGGCTGCTGTGGATGGGTGGAGACTGCAAGCGATTCTAGCTATTGAAGGTCAGTGAGAAGGCGTTGACTAAGTTTTGGTAGGCAACGCAGGTGAACTCCAGTTCGCGACCAGATCGACCTGTAGTCGGAGATGGCTTGACCGACCCGAAGACGTAGACCCCTGTTGTTAGTCTTGTGAGTATTAGAGATAGTCTGGATTAGGGTGACTCTGGACTCTGGTACAATAATTTGGTTTCACAGATCGGAAGACCCTTATGGTACGCCAGACTCTTCTTAGAGATACTCTGAGGTATTATTCACCATGATAAATTGAAAAATGCGCCTTTTGAAGAAATTGTGAATACAGGCGAGAATATTACACGCAGATTCCTTTTGGCGTGCTAATGGAGTACTAAGGGCGTCCAGGTGTTGAAACCCTTCGAGATGTGTTGGGACAATTGGTCGGCATGCTTAACCTGTTCGAAGCCGCCCTGGAGGACATTCCCAAGTCCTGTAAAGTATGCACTCGTTCCACACACTGACCGAAACGCCAGAGATGCATTCTGAACAGATCATGACTGTGCTTTGGTGCAGTGATGGGAAATGTCAAAAAAATGTCATGGCATTGCTATTACTAATTTCGTAATAACTTTTTCCAAAAGTCATTTACAGTTCGGATTTTTTGATTAACATGTAGTACTTAAAGGGTCCTAAAACTTTGTCGAACAGATCATTGTTCTAAATACAAAGTGTGAGCCATGAGAGCGAGATTAAAAAAATGTCACGGAATGTCATGACATTAATGTCATCTGACACTAATTCGGCTCTCACGCCGCCAATATCATATTTAGAGATATTACCTATTAGAAAATGTTTTCGGGTCATTTAAGGACTATATGTTTATATGGAAAACATAATTGTAAATGACTTGTGAGAAAAGTTATTAGCAAGTTAGTCCCATGACATCGATATGACATTTCCCGTCACTGCTTTGGTGTTCTCAATTTTGAATCATGAACAGTCCATTGTTTGCATTGGGTTGGTTCGCAAGCAAAACGATCGATTTGGAAATATGCCAAAACAAACGAGCATGCTTGATTTCTATCCGTTAGATGCCCACGAGTTTCTTTATCAAGCAAAAAATCTGTAGTATGCCGTTGCTTGAATTTGTTTTCCTAGGAAATGAGTTATTTCAGGTTAATGCTCGTTAATAATGAGCTGTGTTCAGAATGTTGTAAACACGAGCACGCGTTCTCATGTTCAAAACTCATCTCTGCGAAACGCATGCCCGTCAGCTTCCGATTTTTCCCGTGGACCACAATTCAACAATTTGTTCATGACCATTCTGGAGCAAAAGGTCAGAAAATTGGACGGAATTTGAAAGCGTCCCGTAAGGAGACGCTATTCTTGGGAATTGGAACGACATAGCTCTGTCTCCATTCTTCCGGGAAGGTCACCCCACGTTTTTCCTATCATGTCAAGGCGAATGCCAGTTCTGCGGCATACAAAAGACTGGTTCAGTGGGGATACAGTGGGGGATCGAGAAGTTTTCCAAGTTTAGGTATCTGGTGTGAATGGAAGAGCGAAATTTGTTAGAGAACCCATTTTGGGGGCATCCACACACTTAGAGGGGGGAGGAGGCGTTACCCGAAGTGTGACAATCCATACCAATTTTTTGAATGCTTCATACAAAAAGTGTGACATGGGGGAGGAGGTGAAAATGGCGCATTTCTGCGTTACGTAGTTAATGGATCTTCCCTTTGAGGAATTTGTGACATGGCAGTAACCTTAATCACCAGTGGTGAGCCAGCTTTGGGCTTCAAGTAAAGAAGCTTAGAATAAAAAAAAACTTAATCAGGAGGGGTTATCAGGAGGGAGCCTCCTACGAGGTCGGAGTAGGCAAATATTTGGCAGTTTATCGTTGGTAGTTTTTGTAATTGTCTGGCAAGATCTGTTTGTAAGCAAAAGGAGATATCAAAGTTTAAACAGTAATCAAAGAGGTTCCTGCGATCCTAAAGAAAAAGTCTGCTAATTGTTCATTAAGATTCCAAGAAGTGATTTTTAATCTAAACAATATTTAAAGATATCTCAAGGTCTTCCAGAAGTAACAAATAAATTTTAGTAATATGAAAATGAGATTCAAACGATTATTTGACGATCACACGATTTCCTGGTAGTTCGCAGTGAATTGCCACGATCCATTGCAATTCAATTAAAGTCAATATAAAGACCAAGAAGTTAATAATAATTGCATAAAATATTTAAGACTTGGATAAATTTGTGGGAAACGTGACCTTTGCTGGAAAATTGTGAAGATTTTCGAAAACAGTATGGGCTCTGGGACAAATAGATCGAATATCAAAAAGTTGAAGAGACAAAGTGTCGAATTGATAAAAGATAGAAAATTTTTAGTTTTACGTACATAATTACTAAGCCAATATTTTCAACAATAATTTAGGAAATCAATATTAGAAAGATCTAGCTCAATAGTTTTCTCTAGTCACGATACAGTGAAGTTGAATAATTGATTATTGCTTGATGGATCGTGCACTTGAAGTACGCGTCATTTGTGTAGAAAGAAGCGCGAATCTGCACAATAAGAGCTAAAGGAAAACATATTCTTCTGTGGTCATCATAATGAAATGGTAATTTGTAATCAAATTTTGATTATCATTATTGTTCACATATATTGATTCCATTCTGCTGTAGATTTCTAATTTATATGATATGACGTCAAGCTTATTACTTATTTTGCTATCGAGGATCAACATCTCAATTGTGGAAATTGGAGTGCAGGAGACCCAGGGTTTCGGACTGGCTCCATAATATTTTATACAGATGGCTCCAAGCAAAATGAAATGGCATGGGCCGGGATTACTGGCCCTGGTATTAATATTTCAATTTCAATGGGAATTTGGGCAACGGTCAAGCGGAGATATACGCCATTCTAGAATGTGCAGAAATTGGTTTAAAACGGAATTATCGAAATACAGATACATGAAATGCATATGTTAAAACAGCCAAGCTGCATTGAAAGAATTAAAGTCAAAAACTTATAATTCAATGCTTGTGTGGGAATGCTTCAAGCTACTAAAGCTAATTTCCTATTGCAATAAGGTTAATCTGTATTGGGTTCCTGACCATTGCGGAATAGAAGGAAACGAAATAGCAGACCAGCTAGCAAATGGATCTAGCAGACAGTTTATTGGACCCGAACCTTTCATCAGTCCAACACCTTGTGCTCTTAAAGGGGATTAGAAACTGGGAAAAAGTACAGATACAGAATAACTGGACGAATACTTTAGATTCCCGGCAATCAAAACGATTTATTAGTCCAAATGTTTCCAGTACATTACGACTGCTTAGCCTAAGTATACATCACTGTCACTGTCCTTGTAAATATCACCTGAAAAATCATTGGACAGCACTGAACTTTTATTTTGCAACTGTGTTGCAATTTTTCACAAATTTCTCAAATTTCTTGACAAGGGTATTCTTGAACCCATAGTTATTGATAAATACAGCATTAATGCATATAAAAAAGAGGATAAGTCAAAATAGATCTAAATACTAGTCGCAGAGGTAATTTGCTCTCATCGACAGCAGGAATAGTTTTCAATTTGATGACACTGTAAGATTTTTCTGCTACACATTTTGATTTATCAACATCCATACAAATTATCCATTTTATCTCATGCTTTGCTCGGGTACTGGAGTTTGTGGAGTACGTTAGGGAACGCTGATCATGTGAAACACATTGAGTGCATCATTATTTTTTGTAATGCACGTTGACAGAAACTCGGTGCTCGTCTTTATATCTTTGAAGTCACACCGTACACTGAAATATTTATTCACGACTTCCTATTATTATTCTTACTGCTACTAGACTTACCTACTACATTTTTTTTACGTAGGACTTACGACTTTCTTTACAATACTGGGTGCCATTTAGAATTTTGGAAATCTACAGCGTTACGCTGAAAGGAAAGATTTTGAACGTTATTAGCGCCTTCATCTTTTGATGGATTTTGAATATTCATATATCAATCGACCCGGACACTCTCCAGCAATTTGCCAATTTCATTGAAACTTAAGATTATTAACGATACGCTATTGAAAATTTCAATTCTTCTCAAAGCCAGCAAAATTTCACATATAACCAATCCCGTGCATTCCTAACAAGGACATCAGAATGCTGTGTTTCACGGGCCTTCGGTCCACCGCAAGATTTTCTTTGTGTATAAAAGAAGCAGTGGCAGCGATTCATTTTAAGAGGTTCGTCATGGACTGTTCTCCCCATATTTCTACTAATTGCCCGTCCAGCTATACCTCCTGGAATGTTCAAAAGAACTTGCGATCTACAGCTACGTCAATAGCTGGATTCATTATTTTTAGGGATGCTATGTATTCAATCATATTCATTACATCTTCTGGAAGCTCAACAGACAAGGTAGAATTGATTATGATATTACGGGTCATCCAAATTACCCTTAAGTTACGACCCGCGATATACATTACATCTTCATTACTTTGAAGCCGGTTAAGATGATCCAGAACATATCAACATTATTTTATTATATCTGTTGACCTTCCAGAAGATTGAATGCATATAGGAATCTTGAAAAATAAACTCAAGAATAGTTTGGATGAACCAAATCATCGAAAATCAAATTGATTGATTGATCAAGATTGCAAAATAATCTGTCTTTCTCATATTCCACCAAATCCATTGCACTGACAAATTGTGCAGCCTTTTGACAGGCTACTGCGCCGCTTCCCGTCCAACATGACGAAGTTCCGCCATTAGAGAAGTCGATGACTTGACCAATTTGCGGCATTCCTCTCCGCTAGGAACCATATCTCGTTGGCTCCTAGCAACGCAGCGCAGCACTACGCAACGGCCTGCTACTCTAATGCAACTTTCACTTCGCAGAAGTAGCAACAAGAAGGAAAGAAAACCTTTCTCTTTTTTTGCCGTTCATTCATTCCGGTACCTGCCTACGAAACGAACCTCTCCGGTTGGTAATTATCCAAACAACCGAAACCTCTTGAGAGCTGCTCTATACCTAAAGTGTGCGCCGTACCGTATGTTGTTATTACGAATGACGAGCGAAAGGAACGATCACAAGAAGCATACGAAATAAAAAAAAACTAGCAGCAACTATGTAGCTGAGCTGTTGCATGAGCGCACATACCGCCAACACACCACGAACGAAGTGAGGTCTGTGCTGGAGGTGGCAAAAGCACACTCTCGTGTGTAGGAAAACGCGTGGAGGGGAGCGCACGAGATCTCTTGCCTAGTTTCTTGATTTTGCCTCCCTCCTCTTTCCAACGACTCCTATACCGTTGCTGCCGCATGCTGGCAGACCGTCTGATGCACGGACAGTTACGGACCGAGCTGGATGGTCCGGTTTGCGCGGGCCAGCTCGGTGGTTCAGTCTTCGGTCGGTCGGTCGGTCGACGGCGTCAACGTCGCTGGTAAGAGGAAAGGTGCACACCATCATCAGTAGATAGTGCTGCTGCTGTTGCTTCGAACGGGAAAACCTGTTTCCGTCGTGTAGAGCCGGTTACGTTTGTGGGGTGTGTGCATTGCAACTTGAGCTGAACAAGCAGCAGTCCCACCGCGCGGAGTGTGCGTAATTTGTTTGTGTGGTTATTTTAGCATAAATTTGTCATCTGCCCGTCCGTCGGTTTGGGGCACCCGCCCCCCTCGGTCCTATTGCGAATGGGTTCCGAGTGGTGATCAATCATCAAGTGGCCAATGATAACGCGTTGATTGAACTGCGGAACGGGATCGTACTCCGTTTGGATGTGGAGTGGGACGGAATCGAGCGAGAGTGGGACGTGTGTGTGTCTATTCGCAGTGGTGAAGTGGGAACTTCGGGTTATTTATGTAATACGATGTGTTGCCTGGTGGATAACTCGAAAGTTATGTTGAGTGTTTTTTATTGCACAAAACTCGCAAGTAGCACGCCGCGTTCCAAGTTTCACTCTGCTCACTGTAGTGGCGTTGCAGCTATTTTTAATTATGCCAACTAGCTGAATATGAGAAGATGTACCTACAACAAGTGCTATGGGAATACAACTCAGGAAAATCTACATAAAGTGACAATAATCGTTAACGAAGTATGGCAGTTCTACACACAAGAAGCACCACTATAGTGTCGTGTTCATTATGGCTACTGAAGCAGTTTGCGCATTCGCTGGGAGAGGTAATATATGGGTTATATCAACAAACTTGTTTCATAAGAGCCCAACGAGATATACAGTTTTAAACTATTTTAATTCAATAAACACAAGCAAATTATCAGATTGTCAATGAAACATATTTAGTAACATTTGCAACTAATGTTATTATTATTCAATATTTTATGTCGGAGCATAAATGTAATTTTTTTGATAATTTGCTGCAATTATTTTATTCCATCGACAGCGTTGTGAATTACTGGCACAACTCAAAACCTGTAAGACTTGGAGAAAACCGGATTCATGATTTTTTAACTCATCGAAATATTGAATGTTTTGAAATTAGCTTGCATTCGGTATTCTGTATAGCTAGCATTCCTTGACTGCCGTATTTGCAGGCATTTGCTGGTGATAGTGTCACGTCTACTCAAATAAGAAAAATAGACCAGGAGTTTAGTTTACCCTAGCATTGACACATGATTGTACAATCTGCCGAATAGTCAATCTTAGTAGAATAGTTATATGCACTTATTTGATACAGTTTTGACCCGATTTTGTCACTTCCCTATTTTGTAACGTTTTCGTCTCACGTTCGTGACGTTTTTGAACCGATTTTGCCACCACCAATATTTTTTGAAAATTTCACTGGTTCTTTTTGTAATCGTAAATAATACCACAAACAACAATGTTATTCATGGAATAACTTTCACCATTTGTGATTTATTATGAAGTACACCCAGGTTTTTTTTTACACGGTTGGAATTCATTAATTTCTCGGTTAACCTGAACTTTTACAGCTTTTCAAATACCCCCAGAATTTTCTTTGATTTTTTGTGAATTTTTTCGTGGGGTTATCTCATTTTTTCGTTGACGCTGAAGGTCTTAAACGACTAAAACCAAACCGTGTAAAAAAAACCTGGGTGTATTTCTGATTGTCTGTCAAGGAATTTTAAACTAGAACCAACAAGCACCGTTAACGCATTTTGACTTAATTTCAGTAAAATTATTCCAAAAATTAAAAAATATGTTTGTTAAATTTCCTATTTTATTATCATAATAAATGATACAACGGGATATTACTGTGTTCCTTAGCTATGCCTTGGTGAAATCAATTCATATTCCGTTCGTTTATCCAAACAGTATTCGCAGATAAAGCATGCGATGGCGAACTTCATTGTTCACACATATTTCTACCCCAAACACGAGTAGCCCATTCACCATTTTTGCCCGATTTCGCCATAATAAAGCATCAATCATCCGTTTGGTGATCCGCCCTACTCTGGCAACAGCGCCACATGCAGGGTAACACACTTAAGGTGATTATAGAATAAAGCCAGAAATCGGCCATTTTGTAAACCACGTGCTTTCCCAATATTTTTTTCAAGAGCACGAGATGAAAAAACCATAACGCGTATGGAGCTAAAATAATGGTAGATCGTTTGCTTAGTTATGCTGAACAATCATAATTTGAGTTTCAGCACTGTACGAAAACTATTACGCCAGATTTGGGATTTTGGAAATGTATGTAAATAAACGTGTGGTGAATTTCAAACCTCATCAGATACGGCACGTAAATAACATTAGATCCTATCCGATCAAAATCCAAAATTCGCATTGTGTAGTGTTCGGATAATCATAGTGCATATATTGCCAATGAAGGCTCAGTAAATTGCCAATAAAGAAAGTTCCTTTAAAAAATTGAAAACTTTCATATGCATAATAGAATTCATAATTAATTTGAATATTGCAATCAACAGACCAATACCTTTTGATTGCAGGACTCAAATTAATTAATGAAAAAAAGTAACTTAGGTCCTTTTGAAAAGTTAAGCGAGAATTTTCCATGAACCTAAAAGAACTCAGCATATCTAATGTCAAAATTAAAATAGATTATTTTTAACCTTCTGTCTGTGCTCAAAAAAACTTACGTTGTCTGTGCTCTGGGGTCAAATTGACCCCAAATTAAAATTGCTATAACTTTTTTAATACTTGGCCAATTTTGGATTTTTGGAGCTGTTTCGAAAGATAATTTAATCATCTTTCAGGTCGTTACCAAAGATTGACTATTGGTGGGCGGGTACATCGCAGGGAGGGGTTTTAGTGAACAAGGGTATAAAACCAGTGATTTTTCATGATTATTTTACTTATATTCGAAAATCCTACCCATTTTGAACTGCACCTTTTTTTAAAAAGGTTATGCAGGAAGGCATGTGCTCTGGCATGAGGCGTTGATAAGTTTAGAACTCGGCCGCCAGGTGGTGGTATATTTGAATTCATTATTTTGGACTACTTAAGATATTCCGATATATAGAATTCTCCTCAGTGTAAATATTCTTATCGCACAAATTCAAAAATTGGAAGACGTACTCATTATATTGAGCACCGCTTTGTAGTGCTAGACATCCTGAACAATGTTGCCGAATACAACTTGGGTGTAGGTATGAGGGATCTCAAGCTAAAGCAATATTTCATATATGCAAGAATATTGCAAGTCCGCTAGCGCCGCCTATTTGTAAATTTCCTAATTATTCATTCCGTCACATGACAGTCCATTCCCACCAGACGAACTTTATTAAAGACGTCATCTTTACAAATTTCAAATTTGTGCGATAAGAATATTTACAATGAGGAAAATTCCATATATCAGAATTACTTGAGTAGTCTAAATTAATGAATTCAAATATACCGCCACCTAGCGACCAAGCTCTAAACTAATCAATGCCTCATATCAAAGCACACGCCTTCCTGCATAACCTTTTTGAAAAGGTGCAGTTCAAAATGGGTAGGATTTTCAGATATAAGTAAAATAAGCATGAAAAATCACTATTTTTGTACCCTTTTTACGAAAATCCCTCCCCGCGATGCACCCGCCCACCTATAGTCAATCTTTGGTAACGACCTGAAAGATGATTAAATTATCTTTCGAAACAGCCCCAAAAATCCAAAATTGACCAAGCATTAAAAAAGTTATAGCAATTTCAATTTGGGGTCAATTTGACCCCAGAGCACAGACAACGTAAGTTTTTTGATAAAAGTACACTGTAGCGCATATTTTCAAGATTTTTGAAGTGAATTTGCACCTAGGAGACAGATCTCGGCGAGTTTTACCAAACTACCAAAAATTAGGAGAATCGGTTGAAAATTAAAAAAATGGCAGCCACTCAAAGTGGCCTGGGGTCATATTGACCCCAGAGCACAGACAAAAGGTTAATGTTATAAGTACACAAATTTTCAACATTAAAAAGTTGAGATGCTCTAACAATTAACCAATACATTTTTTTTTCATAGGATGATTTAAATTCATCATCGCAATTGAAAAATTATTATAAAAAAAATCAGCACCATACAATTCGTAGTTGCTACTCGGTGATTGATCAGATCAAGCGAAATTGCACAGAAACCAATTGGCTGAAGTCTGGGTACAGCTTTGCATCCCCAATGTGTACGTTCACTAGCTCACAGCTTTTGAGGTCAATAACGGCGTCGGCCACGTCCTTACGGCCATCGGGGAAGGTAGGGGATTATTAGCGTGACATCCATTGTTACTAGAGACCGAGAACACCTCTGCATCTCCACAGTTGACACAGGAAGGAATGTTGTTATTTAGGAGATGTTAATGGTAACATAAATCTGGATGGCACCTTATAGGCATGGTTCACACTGGGATAATTATTAACAAAACAGAAAATAAAAAAAAAACCAATAAAGTTGAGTAACCGTTAATTAATATTCGTTGCTGAAGAAGGAGTCATATATGGAAAATGATCATTTCTATTGCTTTTTCTATATTCCTTCACGGAAATTCCACCACTTGATAGTAGCTTCAACAGATACGTATTTCGACCTCAACAGTCAGACCGTCTTCTGTGCCTCGTACTTGACTCGACGAGTTATTTGACAAAAAACATGTCGTTTAGCCAAGCAGATCATATGACCGAAAATGCCGTTTGGCCGAAATGGTCGTTTGACAGAAAGAGCCATTTGACCGAAAATGTCATTCAGCTGAACGGGTCATATGGCCGAACGTACTTGGTCGAATGGATCATACGGTCGAACATGTCGTTTGCTAGACGGGTCATTTGGCCAGAAATTTCGTTTTGCCGAGTAATTAATGATATACTGAATAAACCTTCTAACTGACAAACACGTTACTAAACATAAAATGGAAAAATCACAAAGTCAAAGCCATTCGATTTTGGCAGTAAAGTCATTCGGTTTTAGCAATATTTGATTTTTCTTAAATTGCTCGAAGACCGCGTAAATATTTTTATCCGCGTAAATATTTTTTACTGCTCATGTCTCAAAACCGTCGTAAAAAAGCACAGAAAACAAATCGCATGAAAAGGTTTTTTTTAATATTATTTTTTTAGTTTGCAAAATCAGCCTAAAAAAGTGTCACAGTATGTCTAGTGTCACAATAAGTGAAGAAATGTGAAGTATCACATAAAAAACAAAAACCTTGAGATTAAGGCAACATGAACGTCCCGAACGTGTCGCAAAATCGAATAAGGTCTGTATGTAGTTGTACCCCCGTGACTGGAAATCTTAGTTTTGGCCTAATCACTTCTTATTTTTATCACCTTTCCCGTCTCAACTCTCCATCATTCCTTCTCAGGTCTTACTACTCATTTCTCCCTTCTCAGAGTGAGAAGTAATAAGTGAAACATGAAATGAGAAGTAGTACGTTTCCCACCGTACTTCACATTGTGAGAAGTGAGAAAGAAAAGTGAGTAGTGATTAGTGAGCCATGAGACGTCTCACTGCTCATTCCTCACTTCCTACTTCTCACAGTAAGAAGTGAGAAATAAGATGTGAGATATCTCACATCTCACTCATCACTTCTGACTTCTTTCATCTCATTCTGACGTTTCACTGTGAGAAGTGTGAAGTGGTTAATGATAAGTGAGAAGCAAGAAATGAGAAGTGAAAATAAGAAGTCGCTTGCTATTTTACACTTGTTACTTCTCACTTCTCACTTCTGAGAAATAACAAGCGAGAAATGAGAAGTGAGATGTGTGACGTTTCATTTATCGCTTCTTATTTCTCACTTGTCATTTCTTACTTCTCCTTTCTCATCCTCACTACTCATTGAGGAGTGAGGAATGAACATTGATTATTGAGAAGTGACGTGAGAAGAAAGAATTTCGAAGCGAGAAATGAAAAGTGATAAAGTTGAAAATGAAAAGTTAGAACTGTTTGGCTAGTAGAATTACATTTCCAAGGTCAAATGACCTTTTCGGTCAAACGGCATTTTCAGCCTTTCTGGTCGTTTCGGATGAATGACATTTAGGCCAACTGACTTTTGTGTCCAAATGGCTAACAACCAGAGCCGTAATGTGGACTGCCAGCACCCTTGATGGAACCTTTATCGGGCGTCTCTTTCTTACTAACGGAAATCAAATGCGTAAATTGTATATTGTGGATTTACTTGACCAATGAATTCGAAGGTCGGTTCACTTGCCTATTTCAAACGTTCCTTTTTGCAGCAAGGTTTGCCAAAATCAATAAATGTTTGGTAGATTACCTTGTTTTTTGCTCCTTGTCTATCAAAACAAATGTCAAAATATCGGAAAAGAAAGAGAAGTGCGAGGGAAACAGCAAAAAACACGTCGGGTCCAATAGGGAAATCCACGTACAATATGTAGAAAAGAATTTGAAACTTTCCTAATGGAAGTCAGATTAAAAGTCGAGTTAAAAGTAATACGTGCTGTGTTCTTGGCTAGGCTGTCTTGTTAATTTATTCGAATGAACGATCATAACATGAATAAATTAATAACGTGAGATTGGAAGATAACATTAATAATTTGAAGATGCTTCAAATGACAGGAGAGTATTGGAACCTTGTACCTGAAAGTGAACCGTTTGTTTGAGAAACTGCATATGTAACATTTTTGGCCAAAATGAGATTTTTATATATTCTGAATCCTTGTCCAAAAATACGTATTCTGGCAAAAAATACGAAAAAAAAAATTTTGTTCAGGAATGTATGAATTTTTTTCGTTTGTTTGAGAAACTACATATGTATGTCCACGTACTTTGAAGAGTAATTGTGGAGTACTGCTTACATTTGTTGCACTGAAAGTGCCCCATGGTGTTGAGTTTTTGAGTTTGAAATCGAAAGATTCGGTGCAAATTTGTTCAAAAACAGTTTTTTGTTGTTTTCTCGAATTAGTGTAAAATGGACTTATGCAGTTTCTCAAACAAATGATTCAAGTGTATGTGAAATACAGAATTCCTTTCTGAGATTTTTCAAAACTTTGTGATATTTTATGACTATTTTTAAGAGACCTTGCATAGCCGGGTTGGAAGTTCATAAAAAATCTGAAATATTTTTTACGACCGTAGCTAAAATACATCACAGAAATTTTAAAAATTATATTCTTAAAGATTACAGATATTTACAAATAAAAAGTGTGACAAGAATGACGAGGCGAAGGAAGTTCAAAATAACCAATTTTCATGCACTAAGATTCCTAGACACCTCTTGAAATTTGATCAAATAGAAAACTTACGTAAATTGTGTATAAATGAAATCATAAACAAAAATCAACTCTGAAGTGTATCATAGGACCTATTCGGATCGAGAAAAGTTCCACTCTGGATTGGGTAATTCGATGATTCGGACAACTGCATCTAGTTGGTTCAATTAATACCAGGTCTGAAGATCGATGTTCGAAATTGCTCTAAGACTTAGTCAGATTAAAATCTGGTCCGATCCAAATCTGGTCGGTGGTTTGAAGCTACGAATGTTCCAATAAAACCCAAATATGTAGTGCGTTCAAAGATAATTAGAATCGCTTTTAAAACTTGTCGGATCAAGTATGGGTTGGTTGGTGATCACAATTGTCAACTGATCCATTCGGATCAGGGAAAATCCAACTCTGGATTCGGACTTCCGGTGGTTTGGAGGCACTTCGGCGCATAGTTGGGACAATAAAACCCAACTCTGAAGTGAGTTGGTCAATGTCGGAATCGTCATCGGAAGTGGGAGGGTCAAAAAACAAAAAAAAAAACGCTGCCAATCGTTAAGGACTTTCTTCTCTAATCAATTGATCAATCGATGTTCTACTGCCTTTGACTTGTTCGGCACTTCGAAGAAGTTTTCTCCTTATACTATCCCCACCTCGACACACGAGACGGGTCAGATAAGATAAGAATAGTAGTAGTGAATTTGTATCACTAGGAAACATTGTATTTCCTGTTGATATGAGAAAAAAGTTTTTTGTTTTTGTTTTTTTCTTTCAATTTAATGTGACCAAATCTACCAAAATATGTAGGCAATAAGCATCCTCTGCAGCAAGATTCACCTTAAAAACGAGCGAATAGACTGAGTCGACGGACACCGTTGGTTGCTGTCTGAGCACCGTTCTACTCGCCACTCCACCGTTGAGCCACCGTTCCTTGGTTGTTGTCGGCGATGATGATGGTGCGAAGGCGTACTTCAGGTAGAAGATGTGGACGGTCGAGAGCCTCCGCTCCTCCGCTTTGTTCGCCGTTCTCGTCTACATAACAAAACTCGCTCGCTCGCTACGGAACATTGGAACACCGCTTGCTGGCTCATGGCTGGAGAGGTGATGGGGTCATAAATTTCCAACAGGGAGGTTCTCTGCTCCTTTTGCGACTGCGACCAACTCATACGTGGGTCCCAGCATGATCCGGGTTCTGCTGTGCGCTCTGTGGAATATGGCAAATGGTATTTCTTACTGCGGAGGAGTTCCTAGGAGACGACACCACATTCGCCTTGCACGCATATTGTCTATCACCTAGGCGAGGTTGTTGTTGTTGTGTTGAGTTCTATGCATGTTGAACCTCTACAAACAACAAAACGAAACGACCCAGAAGAACTGCAGAAGTCGCGAGCTGGTGAGGTATGATTTATAGCTGTGGCTTTATTTGCTTTTTTCTTGCACTCCAGCCAGTCGTCGTCGTCGCTCATCGTTTGTTCACTTTCTTATATGAGTAGAACTACCGATTATTTATTTCGACTTTCTATCTACGCTCTGACATCGGTTTTCACGCGTTTACTCAGCTGCTGATGTAAGAGCAAGAATCGATTGTGGATTTCACTCGTTGTGCATTTTTTGGGTGTGTATTTGCTCAGATAGCGAAAAAATTACTCTTTCTATTTGTTTCGTTACAACTTCCTGTCATGTCGTACATTTTCTTTTACTTTATTTGAGCTTATTACAACCATTGGATTTGGCAACAATCGGTTGTAGTGTTCGAATTCAAATCAAATTTTCCAAACGCATCTGATAACACATTCCCACGGCATTATCAATCAAGAAAGGCATTATCAACACCCTCGTGAAAATTTAATTCCATTGTGAACGAATGGCAACACTGCAATCGCTGCATCGATAACAATCACGTCATTTTTGTGCTACCAATTTTATTACGAACCAACCTTTATTTTGTACTAGCAGACCCGACGAACTTCGTTTCGCCTAAAATTGATTTATTCTCTGTTTAGTTCTCGAATTATGTAGAAATTTCTGCTTCATTTGTATGGGAGCCGCCATTTCCAAAAGAGGGAGGGGTCTCGAACCATTTTAAGAACCTTCCTCGGCCCCAAAAACCTCTGCATACAAATTTTCACGCCGATCGGTTCAGTAGTTTTGGAGTCTATAAGGTTCAAACAGACAGAAATTCATTTTTATGTATATAGACAATGGCTAAGACCTTCGGCGGTGTGTCAATTTCTCATTGAATTTCCATGAAAACGGTGCATCCAGCCCATTAAGTAAATCCAGTAATGCTCGAGGCTGATTGAGTAAATCCACTATCATCCCTAGATGGATAAATCAGTTTTCAAATTTGAACATCAAGCCTAAACAAATTTTTCGAACGGCGCTGATATCAGCTCATGATTTTCCTAACTGGTGAAACGTCCTAACCCAACAAATCCAATTCCCTGGAATTCAATTTCGACGGAGCCCTTAAAGTGGATGCTGTTTGCTTTGTCCGTCCAGTATCGTTCAAATGGCGAATAGCCAGTATTGATCGAATTTGCCTGTAGGGCATTCCTGCAACTTCTGTGCGTGTTTCAACTTTCATACCCGGACTGCTGGTGGCGTTGTTCCGTTGTTGTTGAGGGGGTGGTGGCTAGTTCCGGTGCTCTACGAACAGAGTTCTAGGCGCTGGAAAAGTAGCAAAAAGTGTATAGTCCCTGGCAGGTCCCAGCAATGTGGGAACGCGCCCGATTGCAACGATTGGAGTTTTTGCAGCCTACTGAGTATGATGCGGACGCTGGATGTTCGGAATGCGTGCAATTTGAGAGCAGGGCTTTAAATTTTATGCTCCTTTTATGGGGACATTTATACGTTTTGATTAAGTCATTTGTTGTGGATTGCTAATGGTTTTACAACGGTCAGTTGGCGCCATGGCAGTACCATCATGTTGCAGTGCAAGGACTTTCAGAATTCTTAAACCTTTTTCTGTTAAAAATATCGATTTTTGTCCTGATCGGAATAACGTTAATACTGCTCACAAAAGCATAACTGTCCCATAGAGATAGGAAATCTAGCAAAGATGGGACTGTTATGCTTGCAGTGGCAGTGCAGGTATTTAAAATCTAATAATAGTGTGAAAACGATCCACTTAAAAAATCTCAAAATTAGTAAAATTTACTAGGAATTAAAATTGCAATCGATATCAAATCAAAAAAGACAATCACCGGAAGTAGCTGCTCTCAGAAAACTACCAAATGTCTTGTTCGATTGTGTCATTTTTTGTTTGCCTGTCTCTCTATCCTAACTTTTATACAAGCTGCACCGACGTCCATGTGACAACGGTATCAGCATGTCGCATCAGGGAGTAGGTAATGCGTACGAAAGCAAACTCACAAGAACGGAATTGTATATGAATCGATCAATGAAACTGCCTCGTATGTAGTGTGTAGGATAGCGGATTGATGCAAAACGGATTACGGGAGTAAATCAGAACAAAACAAGAGAGGTCTCTAAAACCGAGATGAGAAAAATGAATAACAAATGATGCGGGAACGATAGGGTGCCCCAAAATTCTCAATTTCAATTACGGAATTCGTGAAGATGAGCAGTCCAGTGAAGTATGAGACATTAAAGATGGCGTTACAGTTAAATAAATTGTATTGATTTGAAATTTTATTGTTTTGCTTGAATTCCGCGTGATATTGTTCCTAAGATTTAATCTTTTCGAAATTACTTAAAACATCTTTCAAATGTTCTTACTGTATATGAAATTTTCTCCGTAAATACTGCTGAGGATGGGTATATCGTCGAAGGATTTTCTATGGAATTATCAAAAAAAAAAAAAATAGTTAAAGTTCTCAGAAAAAAATATCTGAGAAATCCCCAAAGGAGACTCCACACTATTTCATATAAGAATTCTCAGATGAATTCCTGCAGTAATTCTAAGATAAATGTTAACGAAAAACATCATAAGTTCCGAAATGAATTATCTAAAAAAATCCTTCAGAGAAATTACCAGAAGCTCGAAGCTCTCGAAATGAAAATATGCTAATAGTTTCCCAGATGGCGGTATTTCTATGATTTTCTTTCAAAATTGCTCCAAGATCTCTCTTGGGGAACCACTTCTTTGATTTTTTTTTTGTATATTTCTGCGGGATTTTATGATGAAAATCCTCTTGGATCTCTTCCATTCATACGGATTTTTTCAAATATATTGCCGGGGAAATGTCTAGAATAATTCTCCAAGACATTCCTAATGGTATTTATTTAAAGATTTGCAGAGAAAAGTTTGCTCGCGACAATCGGATGAATTACAAAAGTACTTATCAGAACAAATCCCAGTGGTGTGGAGGGATTTGTTTTGAGGTGAGGAGGTGTGATTGGGGTATCGCCATCGCCTTCACTGATAGTACAGAGCATAGATTGCACAGTTTTTCGAAATGCTGCCGTTTGACCGAATGTTGTAAAATGAGAAATAAGGAGTGATTAATTTGAAGGGGGATATGTGAAATTAAAAATAAGAAGTAAGAAGTCAGAATTGGGAAATGAGAAATGAGGAACTAGGAGTAAGATGCGACTTGTCAGAAGTGTGATGTGAGGCACGAGAAGTAAAAAGTAGGAAATGAAAATTAAAAAGAGAATTTAATCCTTTTTCTTTTTTCCTTTTTTCTTTTTTTTTCTTCTTTGTTCAGTCTTCCTTCTTTCTTTTTGCTTTCTTCGTATTTCATGCTTATTCCTTCTTCCTTCTTTATTTTTCTTTCTTCTTCTTGCTTTTTTCCTCCTATTTTTCCTCATTTTTCCTTTTTTTCACTTTCTTACTTCTAACTTGTTACTCCTTTCTTTTTCCTTCCTTTTTTTTTATAAATTCTTCTTTCTTCCTTCTCCCTCTTTCTTATCCTTTTGCCTTTGTCGTACAACAAAGCTGTACCGAAAGGCCATTATTTCACTCTAGAGATGGTCGGGTTTCGGGTTTTGAAACCGACCCAAACCCGTCGGGTTCGGGTTTGAAAAATTAGTGCAATACCTGTCTGTCCTTGTGTATGTGTGTGCTCAAAAGCTGAGAAAAACATTAGACAACGTTTCATATAATAATCCTTAACCTCAACTCGCACCAAGTTGCATTCAACAGAGGACAAATCTTAGTTGATCACTATTGAATTTTATAACGATCGTGAATTAAGTTGGGTTTTTCGACCGTCCCTTGAAAAAAATCAGAAATTATTGCAATACATTCAAATGACCGCAAATAGATATGAATTGATTGAAATTGTAAAATCTATCCCCCTACAGTGCTATTTGGATCTCTCTTATGTGTTTTTCTCATTTTTATAATGCGCGAGAAAGGCACCGCCAACGCTAGATGCATTAATTTGAGTTTTTGATTTTCTGCTTGCTTTTCGCTATTGTCACACTTTTCACCACTCACTTCTCACTTCTTCCTTCTCACATCTCACTGCCTACTTCATACTTTCCAATTTTCTCTACATACTTTTAACATCTCGTTTCTCACTCCTCACTACTTAGTTCTCACTTCTCACTTTTCATTTTAGACTACTCACATCTGACTTCGAACATTTCACTAATCACTTCTCGTTTCTCATTTATCGGTATTCAATTCTCATTTTTCACTTCGAACATTCCAAACATTCGGCGAAATTACTCTTTCGTCCAAATGATCCTGCACCATTTTACTGAGCCCGTTTCAGTTACCAATCGTTAAGACCAGGGATTAAATCCAAAAGAGAATGACAATTTTTCTTACTTATCATCTCTATATATACATATACGATATGTAGCATACCGTGAGAGACTTTGTTCACAAGCTGTCATGGTAAAGAAACTGATTCGGGAAGCTATACCTCTGAATGAAGCTCCAAACACGGGGAGCACTGGTTCTGATGATGCATTCCAACTTGTTCTACACAGCTGTACAATCCCCAACACTAAATGAGCGAGAACGAAGCGAGAATCATCACTTCTCTGTGGGAGCTGCCAGTCCGATTCTGTTTGTTTTGGCAATTGTATTCAAGTTTGATAAATTTGTTATCATTGCTTGTTATGATTCGGAACTGTTTTGCCTTTTTTTTATCATTATTTGTAATATATTAAGAGTGATTTCTGCAAACCCTGCTGAATATCAATGCAATACACTGGATATTACGACGTAACAAAGCACACAGTTCGATTATGTTCATGCTCTCAAAGTGATTATTGTTTTTTTGGTTCATGGCGTACACGAGTATGGGATACAAATCCGGAATGAATTTAGAAACGCTTCATCAATTACGCGCCCGTGTTGTCGGACTTATATAGAACGAACTAGATAGGGGAGCATTCATCATTGGCTAGTTCTGGACAAACGACTAATTCTAATCATGGAATCCCAATTACCTATGCTTAATTCCAGAAGAATGTCTACTTTTAAAGAAGGAATTACTTCATCATTTCCTTAATCCGAGCAAATATCTTTCTTACCTTTCTCGTACAACAACCGAAAGGCTATAATTTCACTCCAAAATCAAATTTTTTATAGAAGTCTCGGAGACCCATGATGTTATATACCAATCGACTCAGCTCGTCGAACTAAACAAATGTCTGTCTGTCCGTGTATATGTGTGTGTGTGATAACCGAAAAACATTAGCCACTTTTTCATAGTAATTCTCAACCGATTTTCTCGCAGTGAGTTGCATTCGATAGGGGACAAAGCCTTATTGATGACTATTGAATTTGATAACGATCGATTATTGCGTTTAAAAGTTATTAAAAAAATCGCTCCACCATGTATACTTATTCGCTAGCATATGCGACTTTGTGTTGGCTGGGCACATCCCCCAACACCTTATTTCAGGTAAACGTCTACATCATAAAAAGGAATCACGTCCATTGTTCTGGGCAGATGCACTGTAATTTAAAACATAAATCTTATTCACCTTTGCTTTCTTACGGAAAAAACGCCGACTTTATAACAAGTATTACAACCACTATTGATTGTCTTAATCCGAGCAAACGCCTACTTCCAAAGAAGGAGTCAAATTCACCGTTGCCTCATTTCGAAAAAAAAACGTTTTGTCTTCTAAGAAGGAGTGTCAAGAATGTTTTCCTCGAAAACATCCTAGACCGGATCGGCTTTTGCTCGGCTGGTATCTACCCGGCAGAAGGCAAAAGAGGTTATGACTCCTTCTATCAATTCATGCACTATAAGAGAATGGGAGATATGATCCCTTCTTGCAAATACAGTAATATCCCGATTTTATCACCCCCATGGTGAATTTTGGGGTGATAAAACAGGGTATGTGACAAAATCGAAAAAAAAATTTTTTTTAATTAATTTCACAAATATGAATCATTTCATGCCTTTGAAAGGCAAAATGCGTGAACGGTACCCGTTATTTCTTGTCGAAAATGCTTACCGAATTCTTTACAGGTACCCAGAAGTAATTTATTATAAACTACAGGCGGTGAAAGTTATTTCATGAAAATCAATGTTGTTTGCAGTATTATTTGCGGAAATAAAAAAAACGACTAAAATTTTCAAAATATTTTGGGGTGACAAAATCGGGTCGAAAACGTGATAAAATCGGGTCGAAAAGGTGATAAAATCGGGGGTAGACAAAATCGGGTTGACACTGTAATGCATTTGCCCCCGAGAGATGGCAAAAGAGAATATGACTCCTCTTCTTTCAACTCAGGCATTCGCTCGGTTGAGGCAAGAGGAGATATCATCTGTTCTTCGCCCGGCAGAACGCAAAAGAGGATACGACCCTTTTTTTCGATTCAGGAATTCGCTCGGTTAAGGCAAATATAAGATATGATTCCTTCTTTCGAAGAATGCATTTGCCCGCCTACGGTGAATAAGCTCGACGAATAGAAGTAAGTAATGTCTTTATGTAAGAGCGTATGAGATTTTGCCCTGCGATTCGATTTCATTTAGCAGAGTAAACAACAAAACTTATTTTTTATTCCACTTACTAAATTGGGTTCCAAGTGATAGTGATAGCGTTTACCCATGCATTTATGTAGGGCCGTCACTTTCGTGCACCAGCGAGTGAACCGAATGGACTGTCACTGTGGGCTGCGTGTGCGATGAGAAAAGAGGTTTTTTGTTTACTTCATCTTTGATTGAGGTAATGGTATCAATATCTTACAAATCTCAGTCACTGAGACTGAGAATTCGCACCCCTGTTTGTGATCAACAAGATTCGAAGATAGTAATCAGGATTTTGCATATAGAATTTGGTCGGTACCTTGAATGTCAACTTTATTGTTCTGCATGTTCTCAAATATCAGGATTTGGATACTGTGATGGAACATCTGGCCCATAAAGTACCATATTGAACAAAACATGTTGATTTGAATCGCAATTAGAAATTTAATAGGTACTTATGCTTCTACTAGCGGACTTTCGTCATTGCATCTTTTCGGCTCAGTTGGCAGAAAATATTCTTAGACGTTTTTTTTCAAATGATCATATGTCGACCGATCCTGTAATTTCGATCTTATGCTTTTCATGCTCGAAGTTATTTGTTCATTTAACTTGTCGTAGCAAATAATGAGGCGGTTCTGAGAAAATTTCTATTGGGATAGTGAGTAGCATCTGCTCGAGATTATGTGCGAAATTTGTTCGAGATTCTAAACAGAATCCGTCGTTCGGGACTCTGAAGAGAATTTTAAACAGAATACGTTCTAAAGAGAATCCGTTCGTGATTATGAACAGTATTTCGGTCGAGATTCGGAGCAGAATCCTTTTGGAACTCGTTTGAAATTTTGAATAGAGTCACTTTAGGATTGTATTTGAGATTCTGTACAGAATTCGTTTGAACGTTCTGAACAGAATATGTTTTTGAGTCTGAGAAGAATTCGAATGGTGCACAGAATCTATTTTTGATGATCAACGTATTTTCGGGAGGTAGTAATCCAACAAAACTACAGCTCAATGCAGCAAAAAAAAATTTTGTAGAAGTATTCTTGTTAAGGATCAGTGTATGACAACGTTATTCCTACTTGTAGTTCAACTTTTAGTTCCTTTAATTCTGCCTTTAAGTTTGCTATTATCATAATTCGGAGCGATAACATCGAACAAAATTTGCTGTCGGCCTAAAAAAAAAATCTTTGTATGAATTTCATGAATCGTAATCTATTCACGATGTATAAATTGTGCTTCAACATCATAGTGATGTGAACTTGACAGGTTCCCGAATACAGCGAGATACTGCGAATGATAAAAAGCCTTTCCTATAATATAATGCTTATCAATGTGCCTCGCAGAAAACCTTCGCGAGTCGCAAGTAAAGGTTTAGAGGGTCGCATTTTGGGGATCTCTGCTTTAGCAAATGGAAGGTGGAAACGCACAATCGGCAGGTTTTCCTGCATATATACCCTCACATGGAAAATAAAACTAGCCACCAATGTCAAATTCATTCAAAGCTGATTTATCTTGCTGGTAGGTGTGTCAAACATTTCTCGCGTGATTTTTGAAAACTTACGACGTCCAAAAGAGAGGCTCTCTTTGTTTACTTTCTCTTTCGATTGTTACGAAGCCATACTAACATTTACATCATATGTTTCAAAAGAAATCTGAAGAAAATAGCTTTGTCTAGCGTGCTGAGGTGGAAATATTGCAATAAATGCGAAACTAGCTTCGATATTAGTGAAAGAGAGCGTAATGAAAGAGAGTCTCTAATTCGGACATACGACGTTTTCAAAAATCATGCTAGATTTGATATATTTTCGTTTTTACGGGAACCTTCTTTATTCTTCTTTTGCCACATGGCAGAATCATGCGTCCAATTATCATGTATTACTCTCATGGTAGAAACAACGAAGCTAAATGGCTTAATATTATCCATCAACCGTTAACAATTATGCGAAATGACTATTATGCCAAACGGGGTAAATTAAGGAAGGGTGTTTTCGCATAATGGACATTTGGCAAAATTTTGAACCTTGGAAGTGAAAGTGTTATCTGTTTTTAATTATATGTATAAAACAAAGTTGGCATTTGTACGACCGCGCATTACTCAAGAATAGGGCACTGCACGGAAAAATATCTTCTTTTGACGTTTACTGGCCTTATTGTTTTCTAATTTCTTTGCAGCGAGAAAGAGACAAAGCAGTCCGTGCAGTGCTCAATTTTTGTTAATCTGAATTCTGAAGAGCCGATTTATTTTCTAGATATATTATATACGCACAGAATTGTATCAAAAAATGTATAACTTTTTGGCGAGACAGAGTTCGCTAGGTCAAATAGTTTGGTATATTATAAAGACAGACGAACAAAACAAACAAACAAAAACATTTTTTTGTCAAATATCTTGGCTGTGCATATGCACAGCATATGTTTCGAAATGGACAAATTGATATGAAATTTGCGAAAAAGAATCCACGTGTCTTGGAGGGACTAGATCTAGAGAGTAGGAGGTTGAGGGTTCGTGTCCCTCCAAGACACGTGGATTCTTTTTCGCAAATTTCATATCAATTTGTCCATTTCGAAACATGTGCTGTGCATATGCACAGCCAAATATTTAACAAAAAAATGGTTTTCGTACGGCCGAGTTGCCGAATAATATGCAATTAATTGTAAACAAAAACAGTTCAAAACAACTGAACTACGGATCAAAAGGATCAGACGTCTCCAATGGTCGAGTTCTTTTTCAGTCAATATTTCTTAAGTTCAAGGGGGTCCCGTAGCGTAGTTGGCTACACGTTCGCCTTACAAGCGAATGGTCATTTGTTCGATTCCCAGCCCCTCCACCAAACCCGCGTCAGTCGCCGAATGCGCAGCCTATGCGGTGGAGTATTGGGGAGCGCCCTTACCGATACGACTGCCTGATGACGACTGACAAATTGTTCTTCTCGGAGGCATTCCTCCAACGTTTCTCCAGTTCTGAGGGAAAAATTCTTCAGTTCTGAGGAAATTCTAAATACGTTTGGACAAATGAAAGATGAGAATGGTTGTACATTCTAAATTAAGTTCAATATCGTGATGCACCATCATTTTCGAAGGCCGAAATACTCAACGAAAAAGCTAAAAATGTGTTTCATCCTGAATATTTTCTGCAAAATTTTGAACAAGCTATATTTTGATTGAATGTTTTTTTTTTAGGAAATAACGTTTGAAACTTATCGACGACACTACTGTTCATATCCCAACCAGGTTTCTTATATCAGGGTTTACTCACTTCGACAGTAGAAAGAAAGAAGAAAGAAAGATTATTGCGGGTGTGATAAAATCATTTTCAGTACATTTACAAAAGTCCAAGATGACTGAATAATGAAATTGACATACTGTAACACCTGTATGTATTCTTCTTGATCCCTACCTTAACTTAACTTGACTTTGTTTCTTGAAATTGTTTCTGGTCAGAAGATTCAATTCAGAAACTATGTGCTATGGTCATTCCTTCGGAGGTTTCCATGACAGCTAATTTCGAAATTTTGAATTGCTTCGAAAATTTCTGCTTGTGATTTTGTTTTGTTCAACCAATTCTTTCATTTATTTATAATCAACTTACGTAAAGAACTCATATTTCTGATGGCTCGACTTATTTTTAAAATTGAATACAAAAAATAAGAAATCATGCCATTCAATTCTTTGATTTTGTTTTTTCCAATTATGAAAATATTGAGAGAAAATTTACTTTAAACAATTGCTTATCGAGTGGATAATTTTGAAACTCTATTTTTTTATTTTTCTACATATATAGATTTTGATTTTACAGCTTGGAGATAATCAAACAATATTGTATTTATATTCTTCCAATGAGGACGGTCAATGATTAATAAGAGTCATTCATTTATGATACGCCCAGCATTGGCTGAACGCAGCAGCTGTCGTCTCTCAATCCCTACATCTCGAATCCAGTCTACTTCCGTGCAGATGGTCAACTATCCGGTGTCCACTCGTGCCAAGTCCGGTTAACTTTTTCCCTTACTACCGACGTCCATTCTTGAAAATCTCAAATCACAAAAAAAACGCCCTCACCCCCAAAACAGGAACGAAGCCAGCCAGCAAAAAAGTGCCAAAAGCCTGCAAGATGAATTTCGATGAACATCCAATCCTAGCAGCGAGGGGTGAAAAAGCCAAACGCTGGGTAAAAAAACTTCACCCCTCCCAGCGGATCATGTCGCCTAGGATCAGGACCAGGACAGGATCCACTTCCACCCAAAACGACAACGCCAACGACGACGCGCGCCATGGTTTTGGCCATGTGCCGCCTCGCCTACGGGTCAGAGGTTACAGGAAGAAAACTTGTCCAACTACCGTGCCGAAAGGCATCCAGCAGCGGTACACAGCTCTCCCTTTGCAGATGGCACACGACTTGACAAGACGAGGTACTGCAATTGGTCTGGCCCTTACCCCTTTTTCGGGAAGTTGGATGTTGGCTTTGCTAAAAGTTTCGATAAATTCCTGTAACGGGACTAGTTTTTTTTTGTTGGTTCAATCGACTGCATCAGTGCTAAAGGTTTTTTTTTGTTGTTTCCGTAGCGCATCTTTCAGCTGGCTTCGGATTTAGTTCCAATGTCATTCGAAAGGGTTCGGGTGGCAGATAGTGTAGAGAAAAACACGTAAATTGGGATGAATCTAGGAAATTCGTAAGCAGTTGTCATTCGGGCAGATGGATACTGTCTATTGATACTAAATATTTGAATAGGTGAAAATGTAATTCTCTTCTTATGCAACATTAATAGAAAACTTCAATCCAAACGGATCGATAAGTATTTACATTCAATATTGTCTTCTCGGATTCCTATTTTAAAATGCAAAGCAGAGAGCTTTAAATTTCAATTCAATCAATGCTTTCTTCGACAGTCGCTTCGTGTCCTCATCACGAAGTTTATGTTTTTCCGTTCTTTCCTCCGTATTATCGTCAGGCAGCCTAGATTTATTTGCACAGAATATGAAATGTGGAAAGTTACGCGACAGAAAGCGAGCGAGAAGCAGGACAGGAACAAAAATAAAACGAACGAGAAAATCACATTTTCTCGTTGTTGACTAAAATCCTACTGTCGGCAGTTGTTGCGCTCGTGATCAAGAGCTTAAACAGTAGCTGGAAAGTATTATATCCTAAATAAAGTTTGCAACTTTAAGATTTGAATCGAAAGGACAGCTGGTATTTGGTTGCGTCTCCAATTGATTTGGTTCGAGCATAAAGCTGAGAAGAATTTCCCGTGGAATTTCCCTTGGAAGATCCAAAAATGAATCAGTAAAAAAATCGAACAACTTCCCTTCAAATTTCAGTAAAATTTCTCTTGGGGTCTCGATCAGTTTTCCTTACATTTTTTTTTACAGTTGCTAACCCCTTTTCAATTCACATGACTTTTGAACATTTCGTTCTAATGTCTGTACTAGTGGTTTCGTTCTCATGATTCCACAAAGAATTATCATTGATTTTTCCTCCATATCAACGGAACCGAAAAAAAAATCATTTAGAATGATTGATGAGACAATTCGGACTTCGGCACCCAATCCGTTCTCGCCATGACGTTTCCCATTTGTCTCGTTCGGTCAAGGATTCTCATCGCTGTCTCTCTTGCCCCGAAGCTGTTCTGATGTCTGTGCCAGGCAGGGCCAGTGCAGCGTTAGTTTTTAGGGGGTAGGAAGGGACCTCATTCGCCCGGTAAAGGCCAAAAGAGCTGTAAATCAAACTTTTACGACGCCATGGCTTGGGGTTATCCATTTTTGCACTCGATCCCAGCACGCGGATTCAAGGGCGTGTGATTTGCGAGGAAAAAATTGCTTGGGAAAATGGCACGTTTAGGGCAAATGTATTTGGAAAAATCATTTGATTCTCACATTTCTGATAAGGAGAATCTTGAACCTTGTTGTTAAGAGAACATCGCATGGCTTGATTTGTTCGAAAATGACGACCTTAATGGGCTTTTTTCCGCTGTTCGGTTCAGCTATGTTATTTTCGTGTAGAGCTTCTTATTTAATTGTAGGGTTTCAGCATGGCCTATAATCACTATTCGATGCCCAAGCAGCCATCGAATGCAATCAGCGACTCCTCTTCGGTAACCTTGCTCGTACAGGCATAACTGTCTCATAGGGTCATGTTGGGCCGAGGCAAAAGTTTCATCAGATATGGGTGGATTTTTCTATTTAGGGAATTTTCAAGCGTAAAATAAATTTTTTGTTGGTTATATTGAACCATTAACGGTAAATGATTCGCGAGTGATTTTTTCAGAGTCAGTGTCTGACTCAGCTGATAATTGCGTGTAAATCTTTTTTCTGCTTTGCGAGTAGAAGATCTGTAGTTCAATCCCAGATTCATACTTTCCCTGTCTAATAATTCTCGTATTGCATTCAGAATTTCATTCAACAACATTCTATTGCAATCCATTCGCTTCGGCGTCTTTGTCACATTTATTCTATGACTTATGAGGATTAAGTCTGCTTGTGTTTTATTAGTGTGGATGAAGTCCAGTCATAAAATAAAAATGGTTTTTAATTACTAGATCTGAAACAAGTTGTTTCTAATGTACAACTTTATTTATCTTGAATTCGACATCATGCTCGACTATCCCGTATCTTTTAGCTTGAAATGCCGCTTTTGGTGCCATTTATGCTTTTACTGGCAACTGCTCGGCCTCACGGAGGTAGGTGGAGCGGTTTCTTCGCTGCACTGCTATGACCATCATCATCGTTCGTGTTTGTCGTGGTCGGCAACATCGCCATGCTCTTTTTTGTCGACCGTCTTTTAGTTCAGATCACTTCAGACTCCAGTCCGTCCGGGTCGGTTCGGTACTCGGTCTTGAGCTGTCATCGTCGCCTTGCCCTGCTGCGGCCACCCCGCTCCGACCGGGCGGCGGTCACAAGAACTGTGCCGGGCGTGCGCGCTCATCTCGTCCCTCACACCGCGGCGGGGTTGGCTTATTATTGAATCGTTTAAATTGTTCTCCTTCTCCTTGCTGCCCGATGTGTGTGCAATAAAGGAAGCGAGGTGTACAGCCATAATAAGCGAACAGTAATAACACAAACAATGAAGACCGAAACGCATTAAAAAACCCAAACGCACTCAAAAGTCTGGAAACTGGTTTTCGATTGGCGGGGCGATTCCTGGAGTGCACCTCCGAGCGAAGCCTGCACTCAACGCGCAGGACTGAAGCAAGGCTCAGCAAGCAGCCAGACACGCTCTCCTCTGGATGGCGTACAAAGCCCGGCGACGAAAGAAGGTGAAACAATCAAAAAGTTGAAAGGCTTCCTCCTTCAGGGAAAACGGCTTTGCACACCTTGCGCGGAGGACGGACCCACTCGGTGGTGTGGGGAAACTGAGGAGGAGGAAATTGCATCCGACATCATCCTCCCCATTGCATTTGAGAGTCGAATCGAGACGTTTTTTTTCGAGGAATAAAAAACAAAATGCTGCAAATGGTTATGTACTTATGGTCGTTGGCTGTCAGCGATGCCAGATATATGAACATTTAGTCAAACACACAGACCTCATTCGGATGATCGATATTATGGACTTTTGAATAAAAACTACAGAATAATGAACATACAATTGAATGCGAGGTAAATTTTACAATATTTTGATTATAGGAAACTAATTCAAATTTCATAGAAAATTCATTCGAATGTCTTCCCACAGGAAATTGTAAAAAAAAAAACATGTCAACGAGTTTCCACAAGAAATTCATCCGAAATTCCACAGGAAGTTCATCCTAAACTCCACAAGTAATTCATCCAAATTTCCACAGAAAATTCATCCGAATATCTACAGGAAATTCATCCGCATTTCAAAGGAAATTCATCCGCATTTCCACAGGAAACTCATCCGCATTACCATAGGAAATTCATCCGAATTTCCATAGGAAATTTATCCGAATTTCCAGAGGAAATTGATCCGAATTTCCAGAGAAAGTTGATCCGAATTTCCAGAGGAAATTCATCCGAATTTCCAGAGGAAATTCATCCGAATTTCCAGAGGAAATTCATCCGGATTTCCAGAGGAAATTCATCCGAATTTCCAGAGGATATTCATCAGAATTTCCAGAGGAAATTCATCCGAATTTCCAGAGGAAGTTCATCCTAATTTCCAGAGAAAATTCATCCGAATTTCCAGAGGAAATTCATCCGAATTTCCAGAGGAAATTCATCCGAATTTCCAGAGGAAATTCATCCGAATTTCCAGAGGAAATTCATCCGAATTTCCAGAGGAAACTCATCCGAATTTCCAGAGGAAACTCATCCGAATTTCCAGAGGAAATTCATCCGAATTTCCAGAGGAAATTCATCCGAATTTCCAGAGGAAATTCATCCGAATTTCCAGAGGAAATTCATCCGAATTTCCAGAGGAAATTCATCCGAATTTCCAGAGGAAATTCATCCGAACTTCCAGAGGAAATTCATCCGAATTTCCAGAGGAAATTCATCCGAATTTCCAGAGGAAATTCATCCGAATTTCCAGAGGAAATTCATCCGAATTTCCAGAGGAAATTCATCCGAATTTCCAGGGGAAATTCATCCGAATTTCCAGAGGAAATTCATCCGAATTTCCAGAGGAAATTCATCCGAATTTCCAGAGGAAATTCATCCGAATTTCCAGAGGAAATTCATCCGAATTTCCAGAGGAAATTCATCCGAATTTCCAGAGAAAAATTCATCCGAATTTCCAGAGAAAAATTCATCCGAATTTCCAGAGAAAAATTCATCAGAATTTCAGAGGAAATTCATTCGAATTTCCAGAGGAAATTCATCCGATTTCCAGAGGAAATTCATCCGATTTCCAGAGGAAATTCATCCGAATTTCCAGAGGAAATTCATCCGAATTCCAGAGGAAATTCATCCGATTTCCAGAGGAAATTCATCCGAATTTCCAGAGGAAATTCATCCGATTTCCAGAGGAAATTCATCCGAATTTCCAGAGGAAATTCATCCGATTTCCAGAGGAAATTCATCCGATTTCCAGAGGAAATTCATCCGATTTCCAGAGGAAATTCATCCGAATTTCCAGAGGAAATTCATCCGATTTCCAGAGGAAATTCATCCGATTTCCAGAGGAAATTCATCCGAATTTCCAGATGAAATTCATCCGATTTCCAGAGGAAATTCATCCGAATTTCCAGAGGAAATTCATCCGAATTTCCAGAGGAAATTCATCCGAATTTCCAGAGGAAATTCATCCGAATTTCCAGAGGAAATTCATCCGAATTTCCAGAGGACATTCATCCGATTTCCAGAGGAAATTCATCCGAATTTCCAGAGGAAATTCATCCGAATTTTCAGAGGAAATTCATCCGAATTTCTAGAGGAAATTCATCCGAATTTCTAGAGGAAATTCATCTGAATTTCCAGCGGAAATTCATCCCAATTTCAATAAGAAATTCATCCGAATTTCCAGAGGAAATTCATCCGAATTTGCAGAGGAAATTCATCCGAATTTCCAGAGGAAATTTATCCTAATTTCCAAAGGAATTTCCGAATTTGCAGGGGAAATTCATCGAATTTTCAGGGGAAATTCATCAAATTTCCAGGGGAAATTCATCCGAATTTCCAAGGGAAATCCATCCAAATTTCAAAAGGAAATTCATCCACAGGAAATTCATCCGAATTTTCAGAAGAAATTCATCCGAATTTCCAGAGGTAATTCATCCGAATTTTCAGAAGAAATTCATCCGAATTTCCAGAGGTAATTCATCCGAATTTCCAGAGGTAATTCATCCGAATTTCCAGAGGACATTCATCCGAATTTCCAGAGAAAATTCATCCTTATTTCCAGAGGAAATTCATCCGAATTTCCAGAGGAAATTCATCCGAATTTCCAGAGGAAATTCATCCGAATTTCCAGAGGAAATTCATCCGAATTTCCAGAGGAAATTCATCCGAATTTCCAGAGGAAATTCATCCGAATTTCCAGAGGAAATTCATCCGAATTTCCAGAGGAAATTCATCCGAATTTCCAGAGGAAATTCATCCGAATTTCCAGAGGAAATTCTTCCGAATTTCCAGAGGAAATTCGTCCGAATTTCCAGAGGAAATTCATCCGAATTTCCAGAGGAAATTCATCCGAATGCCACAGGAGGAGGATCCTAGTTTTCACAAGAAGTTCATGCGTCACAATCGGAACAAGCTTTGATTCCATCTGTGAATTGAAAAACTGATCTGACATCGCTGCTGTTGGCTCCGATTCGCAACGGATGGTGTGGAAAAAATGGTTCTCGTTCGACATTTTTTGTCCATTTTTCGGTGCGATTCGTGGGACACACTTGATCCGGACCCATTATTCCGCTTCAAGGCAATGGAGTGCGAGCAAACTGAGCCGCGTTGACGTCGATTAGTTTTGAACCCTTCCAGCATCGGCGGAATTGTAGTTCTCCGAAAATTTCAATGTGGCGGCCTATCGGGTTACAGTTTCTTCCCTCTCTTCGGTGACTTCGGTTCATTTCTATTCATCAGAGGAGCTGACAAAGGAGCTGCATGTCCGCCTATTTCTACCAGCAGAAACTTGCATATTTGCACAGGAAACAGCTGCCATGTCAATTGCAGTCCAAATTCGGTGATTGGCCACCGCCACGATTCAATTAACCTAATTTTGTTCGCTTTTTTATCAACTTATCTACTTGCCATTTTAGAATCCGGTTTTTAGCAGAACGTCCATTGTCCACACATTTATTCTCATTTCACGCTTCAAGTTCTTCCAATAATTTTACAAGATTTTATTATATTATTTATCAGCAATTTTTGGAAGTTTGTACAAACGTTTTTATGATATTTTTTATGATTATTCGAGAGGTCCTAAAATTGTCCGGAAAGCGCTCAATATGAAAATTTTCGGTTAATTTTTTTCAAAGTTTTTGCTTTTCAAGAAGGTAAAAATACTGAAATCAAAAAGCATTACGAAACTGCAGTGAATTCTCCCTCCCTTCTTCCCTTCCAAGTTATTATTTTGAAAGAATGAAAAAGCTGATCAGAGTAGCTAGGATTTATTTATTTACTTTTGAAGATTCTGTTGCTTAACTGTTAAGGGTAGTGTGGACCTCAAAAGTACTGTGCATATAAATAGGACAAGGAATGGTCAAGGAATGATTCAGCTAGGCTAGTTGTGGCTATAGCACCAGTTATCGCACTAGTGACCATGCCAAATGACCAATCAAATCACCGCAAACCAAGTTCATATCGATAAAGCATATTCATATGATATGATAACACCTTTGATTTCCTCCAAAACAAGCAAAGCATAATTGTAAAAATTGATTTTGCTTCATTTTTAACGTCCTTTGCACCAGTTGTCGCTATAGTGGTCCCAATTTGGCCAGTCCCATAAGAAAACAATGGGATTTGCCAAATAAGGAACCAAAATTAAGAATAGTGCCACAACTGGTGCATGCGTTCCTATTATGGATTAGTCAATTTTGAGGATAATAACATATTTTATTGTGGTTTTCACAGCTGTTCTAAGGAGCAGAAAGTAGGGTTACTGCTCCTGGACTTCATCTCATAACTCCGATATTCATCCCATGAAAAACAAAGAAATGAAAAGGAATTTTATTTGTTTCTTATTTTTGTGATTTTTTTCAGCAGTGAGCGAGCACACATGTTAACAAAAAGAAGCAACAAAATATATGCCGTATTTCTTTGTTTCGCGAAGATACGAATATATGTTCAGTGAGATGGAAAACGGAACAGTTCCCCTAAAATCTTTCGCTTGATATATAAAGTCCACCCACATGCCTTTTGCTTATATTTTTTTAATAGTTGTTCTTATGTATGGCGACAATTGGTACACCAACCCTACTGGAATTCCTTGAGCAGTATGGAGTTGGCAAGAAGAACAAATTTTGTAACGCAAATAACGCCTGCTATGTAAAGTAAATGGAAAAATATGCCTTCTCATTGTTTCCCAAGGAAAAGTCACATGTCTCCCAGCTACACGTAAAGAAAAAATCTTATGAGTTATGGCAAAAACCTATTCGAAAATACTAATACACTTCATTATGCCACCTATTGAATGATCCCATACTAAAAAGCTAATAATATTCATAAGTTAATGAAAAGTATAAGATTTGGAATGTATGTGGCTTATGCAAGGTATAAGTTTTTTCTTATACACGTCATTAAGCGCCTGCTTTGGCAAAAAAGTATTCGAAATCTTAATCCTAATAAACAACATTAAATTTTTTTACGTGTACTTGAGTAGCGGTCAAATTTACTTCAGGAATAGAAGGGAGTTTTCCTTGACCGCTCTTCTTCTAAGCACCATACTGGGCTTCAGCATAACTCCTAGAAAATCATTCGAAAAAACAGCAATTGCATAAGAGATTTGAATTAGATAATGTTGAATTTTCTAATGAACAAGAGCTTTTTCCAGAGTTTTTGTTCTCCAAGAATTTTCTAAATATCAGAACAGGAAACTGGATATTCACCAAAAGTTTTATTTAAAAAAAGCTTTTACGTTCACTTGCAGTTCAATCTAGATAAGTGATTCCTTCTGAACTGTTTTTTTATGCTTAAAATTTTTCTAATAATTGTTCCAGAATTTCCATAGAATGTCAACTTAGAATTATCGCGTAATTGTTCAATAAATTGCTTATGCAATGAGACTATTCATATGGCGTAATAAATTACTTTCATAAAATTTAAAAATAAAAGAAGGATCAATCTTTTGTCTCTTTGTTGAATAAAACAACTTTCTCTCGTGTTATTTGTGCTGATTGGTTGAACAATTTTTTGAATGATAATTACACATAACTTCGTTCCATTCGTCCACCAATTATTGTGAAAAGGATAACCAAACTCGTTCAACAGCGGTTCTGCCGGGACTTCCTCGCTCACCGCATTCCACTCATCTCTCAGTGGGTAATTAAATTCTCGCATGCTCTCCGGTTGGCATCGTAAACTTGAATGAATGACCCAATAATTATCGTATTTATGCTTTCCGCCCACCCTTCTCGATTACACCACTCACTCTGGCGGCACGATGATTCTGGTTCTGATCCCGACACTCGAGTCCTCTCCCCAGCGCAAAGTTTTCTGCCTTGCCTCATCAGCGCCCGTTTCACCACAAACCACCGCATGATGCGAAGTAGGTGGAAACAAACCCCGCCATGTCGCACACTATAAAAAAAATACACGAGAGGACCGTGTGTTCTACACATGAATTTGCGCATGTTGTCAATACAAATCAATATCACGTGTAAAACAGATGACATGGTTCATTCAAAACTGAGCATTTTTTTATAAACAAACCACACGGTATTAACGTGTAAAGCAAATCGAATTCGGTTGCTCGACTTGTCATAGTCGCTTGTTTGATATATAATATCTAAGAATAATTGTGTTGATTTTCATTTGAATTGTGAGTGAATTTCGTGTTTTCTTTCACATTTTAATAATGATAATGATTGCATATCCGTCCGGATTCCGATTTCCGTCATCGGATCGAAATCCATTTCAAGAAACATAGTTTTCCTATAACTTCGACGAATCAACGGTGGAAGTATAGAAAAACGTCTCGTTGGTTTTCGAACCTCTGACGGAAATTGATATCCGGACAGATAGAAAAAAAAATCAAGTTGGTAAAAATGTAATATCCACAGTGGGTGGTTGCATTTATTATTTTAAAAGAAGTTGAACCACACCAACTAATACTATTTTGCGAGCTGAGGCCGGCGATTTTGTCTTCGAACAGGTAAGTGCTTTTATTTTCCGAAATCTGCAACCGGTAAATAAGGTTTTTATTATCCACACAGATCACAAAAAATTCAAGTTACCTACATCTAAAAGAGCTGCTGCCGGAGAACATGATCGGTTCGGTGCTTAATCCTGCTAGCAAGAAGCCGCCACGAAGTACATACGTCGCAAAGGATAGTCGGAAGGGGCCGGTATTGACGATGCGTCTTCGCCGTTTTGAGTATAATTCCATCTTATTTGATCCTGCTGCTGCTAAAGCAGGAAGGGAACATGCAATCAATTAGAAAAAGTACCAAATTAGTATGCTCTGATGCGATTCAACATAAACGAGGAGCCACAGCAGGTCAGCCAGATTTTCCAGAGCAAGAAAATTTATTTTAAAATATTAATATATGTATTAAATTAATGGGATTCAACCGTATAACGAAAGTCGCATTCCGGATGGATTAAATTAAACGAAAACAAATTATTAAAAAAAAGTGAAAAATCTACATTTCCTGTCGTTTAATTACAGTTCCGAAAAATATGGATTAATTTTTTTTGAGTTATTCCTTCGTAGATTTATAAACGTTTATATTTTTTTTTCAATTAGGTAAATCAAACATTATACTATACCTACTTGTTTTTACTTAGGATAGCAGGTGAACTTCACTTTTTTCATTTATTTGGCAGGGTTGCATGTTCCACACATCTTCTGCCCTCCCGGTCACTCAACAATAAAATGTCCCTTCTTTTTTATTCATAAATTAATAAGTGCAAATTAATATAAAATCAGTTCGCTATTTACCGATAATTGAAATTGAAAAATGTTGCGGCCTTTCGAAACATGCATGAACATGTCCGTTTTATTGAAATAATGACACATGGAGGATCGTCTGAATCGTCTGAATGCATACTCAAATTCGTTTGAAGTAATTCATAACATGTTTTAGATAAACATATGACATCGTGGTGTATCAATTATATAATTTGCTATAAACATAGTCATTTGAACTGAGTTTGTGAAGAACATCTCAGTGATGTGAAATACATCAGACTTGATGGTGTAATTTGGAATGAAATATCAACATTCTGAAACACACGAGTCGAACGTGTATTTGTTATGGTTATTCATGGATGTGCATATCATATGGTAGTGTATCAATAATGAATTTGGATGTATACAATGACATTTGAACTGAGGATGTCAAGAACATCGTAGTGATGTGGATTGCACTAGAATTGATGGTGTAAGCTGATTGAAAATATCCATATTCGGAAAAACATGAATCGAACGTGTATTTTTTTATCAGTGCAGGAAATTGAAAACTTATCCTTTTGAATTAAAATATTTTCAATATTTGCGTTTAGGCACGCACACACGCTCATGTCACACCCCCACATGCACGAAATTGCCGATCAGTTCTTACCCTTTGAGACATCCTTCCGGGTGCCGTTCTTCGCTCACGAACTGGAATCGATGCACAGAATCACATTCCCATCTGCCAGCATCCACTCGCGTTAGGAAAAGGCACCCATTACCCTCTGAAGGAAAGGATAGAAATGCTTTCCATACTGATCCCGATGGCGGCGCGGGTAACGCTCATACATTAGGGTCGGGTACGGCTATCTACCGCATCAAATGGGACTGGGATAAGGCTGGCCATATGTGTGTGTGTGCCTGCTCCTAGGGCAAATAAGCATTAAACGAACTTTTGGGGTGGCAACTGGAACGCAACGATGCACATGTGCCGAATCCGTTCCCATCCCGGTTACGAATCGAATGGGGTGAGTTAAAGTGAAAGCATCGACGCCAACGGGGTGGAAGGCGAGGACAACCACGGAGATGGAATGCAGTTGTGTTTGTGCTTTGTCGTCCTGGTTAGTCTGAGCGCCTGGTCGAAAGCCCATAAATCTTGACTAAACCATAAATTCAGAGTTCCCCTGCTATGTCTCTCTTTCTTTATACATTTCTTCAAACGCTGGAGGGGGTGGCTGTTGTGTGTCCCTTGATAAGGGCTTCGTGCCTGGTAGAAGTTTTCTTGCTAAGTTCGTCCCCTGACAAACTTTGGGCCAATTAGTGAAGTGTCGTTTGGGATGTAAATTTTGCTTTTTCCTCGAATAGCTCCTCCCAAACCCGGGAACTAGAGACCCTTTTATGTTGTGCAAATATCTATTAAAGTGTAGAGTAAATCCTTGTTCTTCTCTAATGGAATTGAATTCGATTCATTGCTATGGTGATAATCCACGCTCTCAGAGATTTGATGGCTTTTCTTTTTCATTTATTTCAGAACGGAACATTATAATAATCTACAAAAACAAGAGGAAGAGAAGCTTAACAACAACAATAACAACATCCGTCAGCCTGTTCATCAATCGCTGCATCACAACTCTGCTCAGCAACAGCAGCATCTTCAGCAGGGCCAGCATCCCCTGAAAGACAATTCAAACATTCGCCAGAAGCAATCCAACGTCGTTAAACTCGACCACTTGCGCAACCAACAACCAGAGGCGCAACAAGCCGGCTCTCGTCCCATCAAAACCGGTGCCCAGTCCCCGGCCGCAGCATCGACAGCCCCTACTCAACTATCGCCCCACATTACAACCGGGGGAAGCCCTTCGACTGTGTCCCATCTCCGTTCCATTCGTCCGTTTCCAGCTTCGGCTAGCGCTGCCAACAGTTCGACAGGAACTGCCAACACCACTGCCACAGGTTCGTCCTCCGAGGTATCCGGAGAGAGGACACTCAAGTGCCTGGAAACCCTCGCCCAGAAGGCCGGTATCACTTTCGACGAGAAGTACGACCTGCCGGCCCCGACCCTGGAGAAGTCACAGAGTCCGGCGCAGGTGGCACAGCAAACGTCGGTGCCCCTGCAGCTGTCCCAGGAGCAGCTTCAACAATTCCAACAGTTTCAACAATTCCAGCAGGCCTTCAGCGGCGCTGCTACCATCCAGGTCAAGCAGGAATACAACCCTCCTCCACCCCAGCAGACGAATGCTTCCGGTGGTCTCGAGCAGCAACAACAACAGCAACAGGTGCAACAAATGCAGGTCCTAGAGGCTAATGGTGGGGCTCCTGCACAGAGCTCCCACCATACGCAAAATGCTCAAACCCTGCAACAGCAGCAACAACAATCCACTACTATTAATACAATGTCCCCACTTCAGGCAATGGCTGCTGGTCAACAACTATCCGCTGCAGAATGGCCGCACGGGCGCGTGCAAGTGCTTCAACAACCCCTCCAGAACCAGTATCTGCAACAGCTCTACGGCTCCCAGCAACTCCTCCTGCATCCCGGGATCGGCGGCCAGCAACAAATTCAGCTGATAGCCGCTCCTAAGCCGTTTCAAGGTGCCTCCCAGATGTTGACGACGGCTTCCGGAAAACAGGTCATAGGCACCGGGGCCGGTAACTTTAGCGGAGCCTACGCATTGCCGACAATCCCATCGAGTCAGTCACAAACGCTGCTATTCAGTCCTGTAAGTTCATAGCTTTTAAGTTCTTGGAAAACCTTTTATAGTTCCAATGTTTAAATTCGTAAATTAATATTCTGTACCATCTCTAATTTCAAAAATTCTTGCCAGCAGGACGTCCAGAAGCAACTTACGGTAGCCGCAGCGGCTGCTGCTGCAGGCGCCGGAGGTCCTAAAGTCCAGTTGCAGAAAATTGGCACTAGCATATCCGCCGCAGGCCAACAGCAAAGCGTAACTACGTTGACTCAACAGCAAGCTGCCGCGGCCGGACAACAGTGCGTCCAAGTCTCGCAAGCCACCATGCCAACGGCACAGCTGTTGAGTCCGCTCCAGCAGCAGGGAACGCAGCAGATGCAGTTCACGGCCCCTTGGATTCAGGGTCAGTTGGGTCAATTTTGGACAGCGAACAACATTCAACCGCAAATTCTTGGGAATCCAATCATCTTCCGCGGAACTGCACCCGATGGAAGCAGCAATATGTTCATCCAACAGAGTCCGCAGCAAGCGATCCAACAAGCTTCTACTCAGGCTCATAACCGTAAGCTAGATTAAGTTTTTTTTAAATAGTTTTTAGTGAATGTTTATATAATATTCCATTCCAGAAACTCTTACACTGCCATGCACCATTGCACAACAACCACAACAGACCCAGCAACAGCAACAACAGCAACAGCAAGCTGCAAATCAGCAACAGCAAAATCAGCAGCAGCAAGCACAAGCTACGCAACAGCAGCAGCAGCAACAACAGAACGCAGCTGCTCAACAACAGGCCACCGTAGTGAACCAATCGCCTAACGCTGCCCAAACGGCGATTCAGCAGAAGAATGCCAGTCATCTGGCGCCGAAACAAGCCCAACGACCTCAAATTCTTCCGCAAGGAACATCGCCAATACGGCCCTCGGCATCTACGCAAACGGTGCAAGCTCAGCAGAACCTCCTCGCTAAAGGAGGAAAAATGCGCACCAAACAGCAACCGGTGCGTCCATCAGGTCCTGTTCAAATAAAAACTGCTGAAATCACCACCGGCCAGGCAAAGATCGGTCAACCGCAGCAAATGCAACAGGTTGTCACAACCGGTGGAAAGTGAGTTACAATAGTCGTTGATTGTATTTCGATGCTTACGTTTTATTCTTCTTTCAGAATGGTGCTTATGAATACGACTGGACAAATCAGCCAATCACCCGTACTCAACATCCAGTCGATGATGCCGGCTGATAAACAACAACAATTGCAACTACAGCAGCAGATCAAAACTGCTCAGCAGCAGCAACAACAGCAACAGCAGTTACTCCAACAACAGGTACTTCAAGTTGCTTCTTCAGGAGATCGGCATCTAACCATGTTATTCTTTTAGGCAATTCAACAGTTCCAACAGCAGCAACAGGCACTTCACCAACAGCAGCAACAACAACAGCAACAGAGCCAGCAACAGCACCAGCAAAATCAGCAACAACAAATCCAACAACTACAGCAGCAATTTTTGCAACAGTCCAATCAGCAAAACCATGCTAATCAGATGGTCGCCGGGTCAAATCAGACTCAACAAGGCCAGATTGTACAAACAACGTCTGGTACTCAACCTGGAAACATCCTGCAGCAGTTTGTCTTCCAGCAGCAGGGCCAACCGAATCAGTCCGGAATCTCCATGATCAACGTAACTTCCACCGATTCGATGCTTCAGCATCAGCAGCAGCAGCAACAACAACAACAGCATCAGCATCAACAGCAACAGCATGCTCAAGCAGTGGCTCAGAAAGGCACTACTCAAATGATCATTACCAACCAGCTGCCGCAAGCAGGAGATCGTACAAGCGTGGCCCAATCCCAAACCTTACAAATCGAACGAACTATCCTCCCTGTGGTTTCTATAGCCGGCATGACGACCGCTCCGATAGTTGTTTCCAGCAACGGAACAACCATTTCCCCCATTCATCATCAAGGTCAAACAGTCCAAGCTGGCCCCAATTCCGCCAACCAACTACCCACAGGTATGCAGCAAGGCTCACAAATCCTCGTATCAACAATACCCACATCCGTACACCAGCACAACACCCAAAACCCAATCGTCGCCATGACATCCCTTTCGGCCACCCCGCTTTCGATGATGGCCAACTCCGTTACAGCTACACCCGTTTCGTCCACTTCGGTGACAACGACATCAGCCGGAATCAACCAAGCGCCGGTGGTTTCCGCCTCTATAACGACTACATCGAAGGAAAGTGCCGAAAAGGCGGTCAGTGTTGCCATGCTGCAGCTGCAAACGTTGTCCACGCCCCAGAAGCAGATCCAAAACCTGCAGATGCTGGAGAGCATGAATGCGGCGAATGCTGCTGCTGCGGCGGCGGCCGCTGTCGCATCCGGGGGTTCCATGATGCCGGGATCCACTAGTACGGTCGCTAGTACAGGGCACGGTGCAACCACGTTGACGGTGACCATGCAGAAAACGCCAATATCACAAACCCAGTCGGCATCGCAAGCCGTCGGCGGTATGGGCAACATGGGAACGCCTGGTTCCGGTGAGCTGGCTACGAATAAACTGCTGGGTCATCATACGCCAACCAAGACAACGACAACCGCCGTGGGAAGTTCCGTTAGTGCGGACACTACCGCTAAGGAGAAAGCTGCGCTGGATAACAGTATGAAAGGTAGGTGGAATTTGGGAGATAAGATGCTAATACGAATACGTTGTCGAATGTAGATTAAGTTACTCGTCGGATGTGAGGGATATTTCGTTCTCTTGGCAGACTATCCGTCTTAGTCAGCCAGAGTTATCACACATCTTTAGTACCTAAAGACTGCTTCAGGGCTAATATTTGAACTAATATTTGTATTATTACTTTCCTTTTTTTTTTCCAATTGACGGAAATTGAAATATCCAAGTATTTTGTAATGCCATCCAGTCCATGAAAAGTGTCTACCTGTTTTTCGTAAGATAGAGCTGGAATATCTAGAATAGCTTTGGCTTCCAGTGCATCCGTGCAGTGCATTACGCCGTTTCCGTTGAGAGAGAACGTGCCCAAAAAATAGTACCTATGATAACACCTTCTTGATGATGTCAGATCCAGCGCAGCTCTCAAATTGTTGTTATGATCTTTTACGGCTTTCGCTTTAGTTGCGCCAAAACCGAGAATCAATACCTATGTCTTACTGCAGCAGAATATCTGATGTCTTCCAACCCAGCGATCAATTGTTGTTGTGCCGTCCGCAACGTTTCCAGTGCTGCAGAAATTCCAAACGGCTTTCGTTTCCGGCATCGACTTTATCTAGTTTGTGTCACAACCCATTTTTTCTTGGCGAGATGGGCCAATTTTGGCTTTAGCCTGTTAGTGAGGACAAAAGCAAAAAAAAAACATTTTGTTCATGAAAGACCGAAAGAACTTCAGCGAACTTTTTCATAAGTCTGGCAACATTTTTTTCATTGTAGGAATTTGGTGCCTAGCTCATTCAATCGCTGTATTTAGGACAATCCTCACGGAAACCAAATTTGAAAGTACTCGCGTTTTAAAGGGCTCATCACTTAATACGGGAGCAACGCACAATTGTCATTTTTATTATTTCAGCTTTGCTGCGTCACGTGAAACGTGTGCGTTTCTTCTGTAAAAAGTGGTGTGCCCTTGAAAACGCGTTCAGTGAGAAGTGCCCCTAACGCAGCGGGATCCAAACACAACCGCCACTTTAGTCTTCTTCAAACTATCACTAAATTGCTAATTCATTTCAAATGCCTGTTGTCAGGCTCAATGATGTCTCGAGACATGCCTTAGTTTTTATATTCTCTAGTAAACTAGTTCATTTATGCTACCGAAATCACCCTGGCCTTCTTTTGTGCTGGTCTAACTCGTTCGTCGATTTCAATGTTGAGTTCTCCATCGAAGCAACCCTTCGCTTTTAAAAATACTTCACGATACTCGTCGAGCTTCCCATCTCTACCTATTCACATTTCGTCGCTGTAATCTTCGCCGATTGTTCCGGTCCATATTCTCTTGTTGATTATTCGTTACATGGTTTTTTAAATCTGGCTTGCAGGGCCAACACCAAACCCATGAATTCCCGGAGGATCTTACACGATGCTTGATACTTGATGGGCTACAGCTCCTCCTCAATGAGCCAATGCCGGATGGAGTATCCTCCTCCACTGGACTCGATCCTGGGTCTATCGTTTCCAGTCGCCCTGAATGTTCAGCGCCCTCAGATCCTCTTCAACTGCAAAAATGCATTTCCTTATGTGAATTTTTACATTATAAGTAAGTTCTTCACTAAAAGAGAGTACCAAGGGCAGGGGCACTTGGCAGGGGAAGGGGGCTGGATGGCCTCCCCCTGGTCCAACCGCGGGACCTTTCATTGGTTCCGATGCAGACATGTCCTCGTACGCATTTGCTGGCTGTCATAGTGAGTTAGCCCAGTGGAGGACGGCACTGGTCGCGGATTGTGCCTTGATCCGTGTACGAGTCGTCGTGTCGCTAATGGCCACATATGTTGGCGGGGAGAAAACGAAACACCCGTTCATAGCCACCAGGAATAACGTCACGGCTAGAACGGAGCCCTGTGGAACTCCTGTTTTCTCTGGAAAGGTCCTCGAACATTGATTACCAATCATAACTTGAAAAGAGCGCCCTGTGAGGAAATTCCTGACAAAAGCATGGAGGTTGCCGGAAAATCCCCACTCTTTCAACTGTTGTAGGACGAAGGGGGTCCAAGTCCTGTTGAATGCCTTGGAAATATCCAAGGAAACAAGATCCACGGTCTTGCCATCGTTGTAGGCGTTCTGCAGTACATCTCCCAGGTATGCAAAACTACTCCTCACTCCTCCTAGTTACCCGAAACAACAATGCTTTCGTCCTCGTCACATTCGGCCAGTGGTAGACCCTGCTTCCGTGACAGGTAACAAATACTGGTATATGTCTGGCCAAAGGGCTTGCTGAGAACTTTGAACCTACGTTGGGTGAGTGCACTGCAATAGCAGAGGATGTGTTCTGATGTTTCTCTCTCCTCGTCACAGAAGCGGCAATTTGAGGTTTGGATTGCTCCGATCTTTTGTAGATGGTATCTGCAGGGGCAGTGTCCAGTTATTAGACCGGTGTAGATGTTGAGATCCCTTTTGTTGAGACCTAATAGTTGTTGGGTTTTCTTGGGGTTAATCGTTACGAGCCTTTTGGATTGGCTCGTATGGGGAAGTGCATTCCAGTTTGATGTGATTTGACTGACCATATATTTGTTCAGTTCCATTTTACAGAGCAGTCTGAGATCCCGCAGAAGGGCTCAGGGCCAATGAACCTTTCATTAGATCCATTCCTGGCTAGCTCATCAGCAATCTCGTTTCCCTCTAGACCCGTATGTCCTGGGATCCAATATAGGTAGACTCGATTGCGTATGGATAAGTTTTTCAAAGCCAGAATGTATTCCCACACTAGCTTTGAGTTACAAGTGTAGTTATTAAGCGACTTAAGTGCCGCTTGGCTGTCAGAGAAAATACATATTTTTGCAAATCTATACTTTCTCCTCAGGCATAATAACACGCATTCTAATATTGCATATATTTCCGCCTGAAATACTGTGGGCCACTGTCCTAAGTGGACAGAAATTTTTGTTGTAGGGCCATAGATTCCGGATCCTGACAGATTATTCATTTTCGAACCATCTGTGAAGAAATTTATAGAGCCTGTTGGAACGCTGGGTCCATCTCCTTCCCACTCCTGGCGGGAAGGAATGAACACATCGTAAGGTAAGTCATAATTGACTACCGTTTCCATCCAGTCACTACAAATTCCTATTGCGGGATTTATGGCAAATTCATTTAATATGCTGAGGTGACCCGTAAGGTCTCCCGACAGCAGTGGTTTTGTTCTCTTTAACCTTAGAGCACTTTTTTCCGCTTCCAGCTTTATGAATTGATCTAACCGGGGCAGGTGAAGCATTGCGTCTAGGGCCAAAGTGGGTGTACTACGAACTGCACCAGTGATGGCTAACGAAGTTAAAACCATTTGTAGACCAGCCGAGCTTTGCATCATCTCACTGCTCTACCATCGTCTCGAGACACCTGATTTCTCGGTCAACGGCATGCACACTTCCCAGGAACTGGACTATACAGTGATCGTTCGCTAATTGGGGCACGACCTCACCCCAACTAGCGAATGCCGTTCGCTAATTGGGGCGGTTTGACAAGCGTCAATGTTGTTTACTTTTTGCATTGAACAAAAGAAAATTTTACGCGCCAGAAAATATCGATCCCGCCAAACACGGAAACAAAACGTCAACGCGTTTTTGACATCACATTCTGACGTTTAGCTGCTTTTTAATTGGGTTTCGCCCCAATTAGCGAACCCCCAACTAAAAAGCGCCCCAACTAGAAAAACCCCAATTAGCGAACGTTCACTGTACTCCTAACTCCTCCTCGTCACGCAAAACAACAATGTATTCGTCCTTGTCACATTCGGCTAGGATAGACCCTGCTTCCCTGCCAGTTATAACCATTTGTAGATCAACCGATCCTTCCATCATCTCACTGCTTTACCATCGTCTCGACGCAGCTGATTTCTCGGTCAACGGCACGCAAACTTCCCAGGAACTGGACTTCTTCTTAACTCCTCTTCGTCACGCCAAACTGCTACAACCAGCTTTATCAACCCCATTGTTACCTCATTATCAACGTGATTGCACCACTGCCGAGGACATCCAATGATACCGCTGAGTCAAAGCAATCGCTACCAGGCATTCATACTACAAAACTTCTTTCTCTTTTCCTTTTTTTCTTCAGATTAATCAATTAATAAGTATATTTAATGATCGGCTACTCAGTCTTACAATTATTACAATGAGATTATGATTTACCCGACGTTTCGACACAGTGATTGTGTCTTTTTCAAGGGGAAAATATGTTTGTTATTTGTCGTCGTACGTTTAGTCTAACTTGCACCGCCTGTTTGTCTAATTGTCCGTACATGAGTTCGGAAGCACTGTTATAAATTTTCATTTTTTCTAGCTAAAAACAATTATTAACTTAGTTTTTAACAATTATTAACAGAGTTCGACCACAGATTGGCTGTGGTTGACCAAGTCGAGAAACCCCCGAACTGCTTTCTCTTCGCTTCTAGAATCACTGACCTGCAATCATATTGTTTTTCTTTACAATCCTGGAGGGCATTTGCTTTGTTAGGGTGACCAGCGGCAAGTCTCCGCAGCGCTCGGAAGGCCTTCCTTCTCGCCTTACCCACACAAACATTGGGGGTGGGTAAAGCACTTGTATGACCAAAAATCAAGACAAAATTTTCAAAACGACTTATCTGCTATTGTAAACAAAGATTCAAACGACTATTTGACGAATCTGATAGCTCTCCCACGCAAACCAACACCATCAATAGGTAGGTGAAGGTTTCCGCTACCTGTTGATGGTGTTGGTTTGCGTGGGAGAGCTATCAGATTCGTCAAATCGTCGTTTGAATCTTTGTTTACAAAAGCAGATAAGTCGTTTTGAAAATTTTGTCTTGAAATAGTCTTCTTCAGCTAAAAACTAGCTTGTTCAACTAAAATTATTTGTTGGGTAACCTCCCGGAGCTTGTCGTCCGACCACCAGCGAAGTGTCCTTCGTCCTGGCCGAGTGCTAGTTTGTGGTATGAAGGCAACGGCGGCATCGAGGACGGTTTAGTGAAATCGGGAAGAGCTGCGGGTGTGTTTAGTTCAAATTCGCGTCTAAGGTGGTGGCCATATGCCTCCCAGTCAGCCTCCGTGAAACACGGGGAAAAGGGTGGACAGTGATCGAAATCGGATGATGATTGCTCCCGTCCCTTCCCATATAAGAGATGGAAGTATGGACCGAGTGGCTGCAGTCACGTCGATGGCGGTGGCCGAGTGGCCATTGAAGAAGGTGAACGAAACGAACCGTTGTTAAGAGCTACTAGGTCCGCGTTTTCGAAAGATTCGAGCAGAGCGATAGCACGGGATGATGCGCATGCATGAGGAGAATATGGGCGGGGGAGTTGTTAATGATATCGCTTACCTTTCTCTCGGTGCCCGGTAGAGAACCACAGGATTAATAGAGATTTACCACGCTGACGTGGTAATTACCTCGGAGACGGACTCCGATAACTGGAAGACCTTCGTCGAGCTGAATTACGTCGAACGAAATATCCCGAAGCAGATATGTCCTACACAGTTGGCTGCCACCTTAGTTATAGCTAACCCAATACACGGTTCCATTAATCAGCCTCTGGTTAGCAGACAGACGCTGTTTGAGTCGCACCTCCATGTGAAAAGACGCTCAAGACATGTACTTCTCACTCTAGCTGGTGTCAGAAAAAAAAACAACAGTGCCCAGGCTGCACTACCAGCTAAGTACGCAACCCTTAGCTGGCGGTATTTTGTCAGCGGTCGATCCGTGAGCTATATTAGACGCTTATTTCTTAATTTCAATCCACCATTTTGCAGCCCCGGAGTACCTTTCCCCCTTGCTTAGAGTGCCTCGCTGACACCACTTAGACGATGATCAGTCTCCCCTAACATGAGGAACAGACGGTCGCTTTGGTAGGTACTAATCGAGGATAAATGCAGCATTTTCTAGATGTTTAATGGAACCCACTGTCAAACCCCTACGCATCTTAGTCAAGCCCTACAACTCACAGTGAACTGGGGAGGGCTCGTAAAGTCTTTGGACAAAGTGCCTGCTGCCCTGTCGTACAATCGTTCTTTAGTGCATTTTGTGCCTATTGTCCACTAAGGGCCCCACACACTCTCGACGCAGAATCCTGTCCCATTGTTTCCTATTGACTATGGGCTCCGAAGTTATGGCCAAAACACTATTTTTATAACACACGAGAAAGGCTCCATCACCGCTAGGTGGATTAATCTCGGTTTTTTTTTAATCCAATTGTTGTCGAACCCTGAGTATGCAAATGATGTTTTGACCACACACTGACCATTGTGACCACCGGGTGGTCCATTGGAACGATGAAATGTTCGAACTGACCATTTTACGGATGTTCCGGATTTTCCAGAGGACCACCCGGTGGCCACAATGGTCCTTGTTTGGTCAAAACATCAATTCCATACTCTGGGTTCGATAGCAATAAGTTGATGAAATTTTCAAATTGACCAATTTTTTCGATGTCCCGAATCTTCCAGGGGACCACCCGGTGGCCACAATGGTCCGTGTGTAGTAAAAACAAAAATTACATACTCAGGGTTCTATAACAATAGCTTTTAAAAAATCCCGCCGATCTATGATGAAATTTTCGAATTGACAATTTTTGCCGATGTTCCGGATCTTTCAGGGGACCACCCGGTGGCCACAATGGTCCATAAGGTCGTGGGGAAGCAACAAAATCATCAACTCAAGCACATTTACTAGGAAATGACGTTTGCTGATATTATTGTTCATTGTTGTTTTGGTTGGAACAAACGTTGGACAGGCGGCTGAAATGGTCTGACTAACATGCCCGGAAGAAATAAACTACCCAATAGTGAGTTTAATTCACCCAACCTCGAACATCCGTACGGGAAGCCAAAATTGAGTAAGTAGGGTCGAAGTAGTTTGCCTTTACTCCCATGTTAAAAAAGTACCCAACGGAAAATTTATTTACCCAAATGTAAGTTTAATTCACTCAATTTCAACCTCAGGTAATAAAACTCAAAATTGGCTTCCCGTATTGAACTGGCGTCGTTGGACTGTTTGGCTCTTTTGTTTTTGACAACAAAAGAAAGAGTGGATGAAAGAGAAGAGAAAAAATAACTCAAAAGTAAGTTTAAAAATACTCAATTTTGGGTACTTTTTTTCTTCCGTGTGGGGGGCCGAGTCAAAGTTGTACAACATGACGGAGCGTGTGTGGGGCTTCTTATGCCTTCCACCCTCCGACATGCTGGACAGCATTGATCCCGCCCCCAAGTTAGTCCGACCATTCCAGTTTGTACAACAGTCTGATCAACAGTTGGAGCAACCAAAATTCCAACAAACGTAATATTTCGTCATTTTCTTTGTGAATATGCTGATGTGTTTGTTGCTTCTCCACGAATACTGAATTGGATTTGAATTTGATTGGAATTCAATTTGAATATTATTGGATTGAAATAGGCTTGAAGCTTTTGCAATTTGATTCAAATTGAAATTGCATTGGAATCGGATTTTAATTGGTATTGGATTGGGATTAGATTGCAGTAAGATTGGAATTAGAGTGAAATTGCGTATAATTGCATTTTGTGTGGGTTGAAATTCAAATGAAGTTGGATTGAAAATGTTGTAGAGTTGAATTGAAATTAGATTTGGATTGGATTAGAATCGAATTGACATTGATTTTCACTAGAATTTAGATGGAATTGAATTGAAATGCAATTGGATTGGATTTGAATTGAAATGGGATTGGATTTAGATTGGTTGTGAATTGGGGAGCGGGCCATTTGGCATAAAGTCATTTGGCATAACGCCATTTGGCATAATTAAGAACAGCGACCAAAGAGAGGGTCATTTGGCATATCGGACATATGGCATATTTTTTTGGTTTTCATGAAATTAGTTACTAAACTAAGTAGTGCTGAAAAACAAAACCGAAATGGTGAATGTAACTCGATAATAATATTTAGAAGACATAATACTGTCGAAGAAGGCATACATTAACCGAGTATGAAGCAATGATAAATGTTATATTTCCATTGGAAGTAATAGCCTATTCAGATTGGGCTATTTATGACTTTGTTAAGTGAGAGGGTATCCAATTATTACGAAGTGTTCAGACTGCAGCAAGATAATATATCTTGACGTTTCCATGTTTGCTCATTTGCACGCTAATACAGGGTTGAATTCAAGGAGAGTTTTAAAATTTAATTTGCGAAATCAAGCATTTGTGTGGCGACAATCGAACATTTTTTTCTGAACAAAGTTTCTACGAAAAAAAAATATGAAAAGGGATTTTCGAAGAATATTTGAAGCTCTCATTAAGGATAATGATAATTCATTAGTTGGGTGCGCCGTTCTTCGGGGAATCAGACTATTCCTCAATTTATTTTTAAGTTTAAAAAGTATTTTGATTCTGTACTATGATCGAACGGAGATTTGATAGAAAAATTTAGATACTTTTGGGAATTCTCACAAATAAATAAAAAAGGACGATTGGACCAATTTTCAAGAAATATTATCGAACTAAAATGTATTTCCACCAGTATCTCCATGTATGAAGGGCAACTCAGCAATTTAATTTTTTTCAAAAATGGAAACTGAACCATTGCGTTCTACTCGACAATCAATGATACAGCTTCTAACAAAATCGAATCGTGTGAATGTGATATAATTTAAACTGGATTTTGGATGAATTAATGCATTACCAATCCATGTTTTATTTAAGGTTATTCTACTTCATATATACATCCCATTCAAATCGTACAGTTGTCCCACGTGTAAAATGTTGAAATCCAAAGTATATAAAGCCATTCAAGGAGCAGAATTGATACAATTTATGAAATCATGTTTATTCATCAAATATATTCGTTTTACAACCATTCCTACGTTTTAAATTGTCTTCCGCATTAGCCCTTGAACTTTGAAAATTTATTCGATTTGTTCTATTAAATCTAGGTTTAAGTTAAATACTTCATGTTAATTCTAGAGAGCATCTGTTTTTAAACAATTCAGGTTGAATAGGTGGAGAATAAATAATTATCATCATTATTTTCATCATATAAAATGCTTTCCTCAAAACCATCACAATCCGAGTTATTCTTCAGCGCTCAGAAGATTTCCATCTAACATGCATTCGACCCTGCTGCGACAGAAAGAGCATGACTGTCAACTACGAAACGAAATGAAAACAGAGAGAATTTTCTCTCTGGCAAAGAGAGCGTGACGCTTGTCAGTTTTGTTTTGTTGAATTTCTCCCTGCATCCCAGTTAGAACGAAAGCTCTCTCGTAATAATTGTTCGTAATAAATTCTTCATGACTCTTTTTAGCGGGTATCTTTTGACAGCGCAAAATGTATGGAATATTACGTAAATAATGACATCATAAAGCGTATTTACCCTGAAACGCCAATTATTATGTAATTAATGGCGTAATCTGAACAGGCTATAAAGCATCCATCGGGATGCGTTTGCCTGGGTTAAGGCAATGGTGGATGTGATCCCTTCTTTAAAAGTAGGCGTTTGCCCGGATTAAGACAATTGTGGAATGTCCTCCCTTTTTTAATAGTAGACGATTGCTTGGATTAAGGCAAAGGTGGATGAGATCGTTTCTTTAAAAATAAGCGCTCGCCCGGTTTAAGAAAATGGTGATGTGATCGCTTATTTAAAAGCAGGCGCTTGCCCGGATTATGACAATGGTGAATGCAATCCCTTCTTTAATAGTAGACGCCGTGAATTGACCCGTGAATTTAATTGAATTTTATTGGAACTTGAATAGAATGTTATTGAAATTGTAGTGGTGATGGATTGAATGCGATTGGAATTTGTTTAAAGTTGGAATTGAATTTGACTGTGATTGAATTGGAAATGGATTTGAATTGTATTGGAATCGGATTTTCACAAAAAACTAGCAAACAATTCTTATTTATCCATACTAGCGGTAATAGTGTTTTTTTCGTGCATAATGAAAATTTGCTTTTGGCAGACATTTTTGATCCAATAGCTCGATCTAGTAAATTTTTCAATAGGAAAAAATGGACAGGATTCCTTGTCGAATGCGACATTTTGCGAGCAAATCTGCAACGACGTCTCGTAGGAATTGTTGAAATAATTTCCGCAGGAATACTTGAAGAACTCTTCGAAAAAATTTCCAGAGGGATTCCTGGAGGAATTTCTAGAAGAGTTCTCTGAGGAATTTGTGTTGAATGTTTTCTAGGAATTTTTAGAGAAACTTTTGAAAGAGTTTCAAATGAATTATCAAAAAAAAAAAAATATTCGTGAATTTATTCGAAATTTTTCCACACATTCCTCCAGAAATTACTACGGATAGTACTCCGCAGTCTTAAGAAATTCCTCCATGAATATCTACTGTTTATCTAGTTCAGATTTGGGTGCATGATTTTACAAAACAAAAAATAAATAAAGAAGAGATAAGCTACTGCTACTGCTAGTTCTATAATTGTCGCACAAGAGATTTGAAAGCTTTTTCAATATGACGGATTGACTTAATTTCGAAAGATATTTGGTATAATAAATCGTACATCTAATGCTCAACTAGTAATTTTCCTGAAACAAATACAGAAATAAATTCCATGAGTCATCTTACACCGAATAGCACAACGGTGACGAACTAATGCCAAAATATATATATTGATTAGCCTCTTCATACCAACCAACATTGGAGAACGACAAGAGTGAACTTGACATTGCATTGGTGATATTATTTCGCACATTGCTTTCTGCTCTCCACTCAGAAGCTTGTCTACCACCGTTCACTGACTAGCTAGCTGCTCCATCGTGACGCCAGTTTCGTTTTAGCTCCAAACAAAAGAAGTCACGAAATAAATTCGAAATCCTCGTCGCCTGGTTGTTCTCATTCGTTTCGCTTTTCGGGCAGCAGCTTGCAACCGCGTAAATGACCTGGATCGGTAACGGGAATTATCACAAATTGGCAGGTGCGACTAAATTATGAATGTATGCCAATTTGCTCACAAATGAGTCATGGGCATGTGATCGATATATTTACCCAGCTATTAATGAAGGAAAATGAAACTGTATCACGCTAAATAGCAGAATATTTAACACCACGATTTTGTACTTGCTTTGTACATGTTTGTAATTCATGTTTATGCGCATCTAATTAAAGCATTCTCCAAAAAGTAATTCTTTAGCTAGTCTCAACGATTGATACATTTGATAAATGATCATCTATTTTTCTAAATGTCTCTATTGAAAACTAATTTAGATGAACTCATTATGTTTAATTATTCAAACTGTTCAGTATATGGAGCACTGAATTTGTGTGATTTACCTACATGCAAATAAAAATGTGAATTTTACGATTTTTCCGCTGATTTTCCGCACTGCTTGAAGGAATCCACTTTGGGTGCGCGCATTTAGTCCTAATCTCGCTCTCGCCTTCTACAACTCATTTGCACGAGCACGCGGTGAACCGCCGCGACACGCGGAGAGGACGGCATCCATCATGCACTGTCCAACCAACCAACAAACAAACCAATCATCATCACTCTTTTGAGTACTCTACACATCAGGGGCCAGCAGGCTTTGCATTAGTAGTGTCCCTCGCCTACTGAGCACCGGACGATCCGCCGCCTATAGTCACGATCGAATTTCGTTGGTACGAAAATTTTGCGCGTTTTGTTTTGCGTACCTTTCCATCCCGTTCTGTTTCTCCTGCGCACCGTGCGGCGGCGTCGTGGTTCATGTTGCTGAATTCGCGGATGGTAATCGCGAGAAGAAGAGACGTACCGCGCAGTTGAGTCACACACGTTGGACGCCGCGTGTTCATTCTGTAGCTTTGCCACCCTGTCGGTCTACTCAGCTTACGGTATCTGTGGCTTCGTTGTTGTTTGTGCGACGGCGATGACCAGCTAAGCTCCTTTTCCATTCGGTTTCGCGTGTCTTCTTGCCGTTTTCGTTTTTGCGTACTTTGGGGCTGTGTTAAGAAAATAACATCGAGGTAGGTTGTTTCGTTTTTTTTTGCACTATCACTAATCGCGTCATTTAGACCGATTCTGGTTTATTTTTTTGTGAATTTGCATGTCCACACGTGGCAGTGTTTCTCAAATTATCACTCTGACGGTGAAAATTCGTATGTACTACATGATCATAATGTAGAAAATTGTTCTCGTAACTATATATTAGATTAATCAATAACATAAATATTATACAATTCACTTGGTCAACCTAGATATGGGTATGGTATGTATTTTTTTTTTTTTGAATACTGGTTAGGTTTCAGGTTCTTTGATTCAATTGAGAAATTATTTGAAAAATACCTCACTTAATTGACAACTAATTACATGGACATACTTGCTATGCAAATCATACATATATTTCTCGCTTAACTTTTTAAAAGGACCTTAGTATTTCATACTGGTCTATTGATTGCTAGATTGAAATCAATTATTGACTTTTTTATTAGGTCATTTTGAAAAGATAAGCGAGATTTGTTCATTGAAACTATTGAAACAAGTATGAAAGGCTTTTACAAATTGTTCCCTTTATATTCAACACAAAGTATAAATAGTGTAATTATTGTGCTTTGGTATCATCTAAGATCAAATGATATATATAAATCATCTTACAATAAGAATAATTAATAATTTCAAATCTATCAAAATCAATTTTCTTTCTATAGTATAGTTCTATAAGTCTAGTATCCGGTAAATCTCAGCGTGAGATGGTGATTTCTTTTAATCGAATATATATTTGATATGGTATGCTGATCGGTTCCCAATTCAAACATAATTATCCAATATGTTTCTTTAACCAAATGATGCATTTATAACACATCTAAAAACGCAAATAGATACAATTTCATCCATTATTGTGCTTTGAGGACCACTGATCATTGTACAAGTAGATAAATTATTAACAAATTTGCCAAAATTCGCACATTACCTGGAGTGAGCAAGATGAGTGTTTATTCAAGACTATTCCCCAAATCAACTCACACCGACTGAGGAGATCATGGCCAAATGAATGTTTGTTTTACGAATACTTGCTGCGCACCTAATTTGCGTGAAGTACCTCAGGGTCACTAATTTACGACCTTCTTCCGCTTGCACGACGCGATCCTCACCTTAACCAAACGCAGAGGTGCTACGCACCGCCCGTAATCTGCATCGATGGATGTGCGATCCCTCGCGAACCCATCCAGCAACTTTTAACAATGTATCATATTTTTCTTTATGTTTACAGATTCGACCCAAAACACAGCTGCCGCTGCGGACAGCGCATCCGATGCGCAATTAAATGGTCCAACGCCGATGGATACCTCGTCGCCTGCGCCTTTGACGACGGCAACGACAACGACGACGACGACCACATCTACACCCAATGCGGTAGCGGTGGGAACCCCGACACAAGCAGCCGCAGCTTCACCAGCATCTGTATCTACCGCGCAGACCACGACGACAACAACCCCATCAGCGGCATCCGCAGCCGGGCAGCCAGCTGTCGCCTCGTCAGACGAGCCGGCAGGTGCAGTTAGTACAACTACCACCGCGCCTCAAACGACGACGACTACCAGCGCTTCATCGTTCACTACAACGTCGACCGGTTCGCTGTCGTCGTCCACTACGACAAGCATTGCAAGCGCCGCCACCGCCGCCGCCACGGTAACCAGTGTAACCCCAGTGACGGTTACCTCCGGTCCTCCAACTTCGGTCGCCGTCAGCGCTAATGGATTACACCTCGCCACTGCAACACCTCCGATCAATACCGCCGGTACCACTCCGACATCGCACGCTGTATCAACGCCCACCACCGCTAGCACGCTCGCCCCTGGTGGCGGTAACACCGGAACGGGCACCACCGGGCTACCACCCCAGAGCAAAACGGGAACCACCGACAAGGGCGGCCTGCCGAAGGCGATGATCAAACCGAACGTACTGACGCACGTCATCGAGGGATTCGTGATACTGGAAGCGAACGAACCGTTCCCGAGCCACTGGCAACGCGGCCCGGAGTGGGACTCCAGCGACGAACCTCCAAGTAAGTTAAGCTCTTCTATCTGGGTTTGGTGGTGTTTAAGGGAAGTGTTCATCACTTTGTTTTGATTTTGATCGTTATGCAAATTCAGTGTTTTGCGCACCCACCGTTCAAGCTTGTGTAAGCAAGTTATTAGTGTGTTTTTTAGTATGCGGTCGAGCAGAGTAGGAATGGACCATCACAAAGGCAATTTCATCGAACGATAAATGCTTTCAAGTTGAATTCAGTGTCATAGGAAGAAGAACTATTTTGGCAGTAGGTTATAAAAGTGCAAGGTTGGTAGATTTACAATGGAACATACGACGTCCAGGGATTACGGTAATCAAAGAGCAAATGCGTTATATTGTGTATTGATCTAGGGAGTGAGTGCTAGTAGTGGACCCCGTGCGTATAATGGACCCCCTGAACAAAATCCCTAATTAAACGCTGGAATCGACGATTTTCTGCAAGCTTCCGTCGGGTGAAGTTGCTTCATGTAACAGGACAGCAGTTCCATACATTTGTTATGGACAAGGAAACAGAAATTTAGTTATATTAACTAATTTGTAAATGTAAATATGCTAAAGGGTCCATTACTAGCACACAAGGGGGGGTCCATTATAGGCAAAAGGAACGTGTGGGAATGGAACATGTAAATCAAATGGGGGGACCATAATACGTATATAAACAAACTCGACGTTGCGTATTATGGACCCGGGGGTGGCCATAATAGGCATGCTAGCTACATAATTTTAAAATGCCTTTTTCATTGGTAAAAATGAATGTTTTGGCTAGTTTTTTGTACGAAACACGATGCTGGTACCTGTTGCTTGTCATCTGGTGCAGCAGAACTACAATTTGTCAAGAGGCTCGCTCTAGCGAAGCGACTGAAGTAAATTTTAGTCGTTAAGGGGTCCATTACTAGCACTCACTCCCTAAATCAGAATATTCATGATTGGAAAATATGGCCTGATTTAATATTCATTCATCATTCATGCCATTTGCATGGAGCTAGTATTCTTGAACGTTTTACCGAAGCAGTTAGATTGATTTTTCTTAATTCTTGGTTTAGATTCTTCGTCATCGTCAGGATCAACGAACATACTATAACATTTCTATTCAAATTTAAATAATTATAAGTTTCGTTCCGTTTTTCATATCCCAACACTTAACCACAATGTTCCCCGTATCCAAACGTGTTGGGTAAGAATTTTCTGTATTTTGTCGGCACTGTATCACTTGCCACCGCTCGAATATAGAACTCCTCGAGTGACGCTTTCTCGGAGAAAACATCTTAACTGCGTGAGCAAAAATTACCATTACAATTCAATATTAATTATTCATTATTGAGCTTCAATGGAAAAAGTAAGCAAAATCCTGCGATTTGCAAAAAATTTGCGATTCTTTCACCACACCCGTAAAATTTTCTTTCAATTCAAAAGAAGAGAATTCAAGACAAAACAAACAACCATTCGTTCACCATTACTACCTGCAATTGAGTAATTTTACACCAACATTCGGGCCTTTTACCCAAGGCCTATTTTCGCAACATTTTAAATGCGTTAGAAAGCCACAAAAACCTTGTTATAAATCGAAGATCATTTTACAATGATAGCTAATTTTGTAAATTTTGCACACGTTAAAATGGTTCGGTATTCTTGTTTATATTGGTGAAACCATCGAAAAAGTTTAAGGTTCAACTTACCGTCATCCAGTCATTGACCACCCTTCTCCTTCTTATTGGCATTACATCCCCACACTGGGACAGAGCCGCCTCGTAGCTTAGTGTTCATTGAGCACTTCCACAGTTGTTAACTGCGAGGTTTCTAAGCCAAGTTACCATTTTTGCATTCGTATATCATGAGGCTAACACGATGATACTTTTGTGCCCAGGGAAGTCGAGACAATTTCCAATCCCAAAAATTGCCTAGACCGGCACCGGGAATCGAACCCAGCCACCCTTAGCATGGTCTTGCTTTATAACCACGCGTCTTACCGCACGGCTAAGAAGGGCCTAAGGAGGGTCATTGACCACCCACCGAGGAGAAAAAGCAGTCTCCAGCTGGGTGGGGGAAGTATTTTTGTTTCAAAACTACATCATCCAATAGCGAAGACATAACTATATCCGGTGGATGCTTCATTTGGTTGTATTTCGCTTTAGTTTTCAAAAAAAAAAACTGCTTTCTGCAAAAAAAAATTCCCAAGAGGGGAAATCGACGATTTACTCTCACGCTTTTTTATATATATAAGAGAGCGTGAGAGTAAAACGTCATTTTTGGCTTTTTTATATATAAGAGAGCGTGAGAGTAAATCGTCAATTTTCCCTCTTGGAAAAAAAGGTTGCAATAGGCAATTTTTTAAAAACTAAAGCGAAATACAACCGAATGAAGCATCCACTGGATATAGTTATGTGTGGTTATGTCTTCGCTATTGGATGATGTAGTTTTGAATCAAAAATACTTCCCCCATACAGCTGGAGGCTGCTTTTTCTCCTCGGTGGGTGGTTTTGTCACTGGGGGTGGTACGAGCACGTGGCTGTCTTTCTTGTCAATGACTGGATGACGTTAATTTGAGCTTAAGAAGTGCGTGTATTACAAAGGGTTACTCAAATGCTAATAGTTCACCATTTTCGGCAAATTTTCGAAGATGAAAAGCAATTTTCTCGATATTCTCTCCAGGTTGTTATTTAGTGTTTGCACAGTTTGATGTAAACTATTGTAAAATAATACGACTAGTTCGATTACCGTTTAATACCAGAATGAAAATTATATTACGAATCATAAGTCATGGCTTATTCCAATACTTCTCCTTAAGTTATTATTCGGATGGCTTCACGATTCTTCTTCATTTGCACGGGGGCCTAAGGTTTCGTGAATCCAACAGCTAATTGATTTTCGGATGTGACAAATTCAATATTGATTATTTTTCTTTCCAGTGCATCTCGAATATAATTATGCCTTATTTATATATAATATCTTTATGCTTCGTCCTAGGATTATATCCACCAGCCTTAGCGATTTTAATTTATTGTGCCTTTATTATCACAAAAAAAATGTTAATTGAACCTACATCTTGGAACTGAAACATCAATCTTTTCCACCACGATGCATATAGATAGAGCGATGGTTGGTTACCGTTTACAACACCAAGAACCCGAGCAAAGCTTGAGAGCAAATCGATGAATAATTTTGTTGTTGTGAAATCGCCTAATTTTGATAACTCAGGTTGATATCCTTTTGGTCGTTTTAACGGTTAAAAGATCAAAATCTACAGCAGAAAAATCTTACTGTGACATCAAATCGAAAATTATTCTTGCTGTCGATGAAAGCAAATTGAAAACTAATTTTGATATTGGTTCCGATAACAAAATAAGTACACAGTTTGATGTCAAATCATACAATTTAGAACTCAACAGCAAAATGAGATCAAAATATGTAATCAGTCATGATGATTCATATTTGAAAACAAATTATGATTTCGATTTGATATCAATATCAAAATATGTTTTCTATATGCTCTCATAATGTTTTCAGACTTTGCTCGGGAGACCACTCCGCCTTGCAGCATGAAGAGGTATCCACTTGTTGACTTTCTTTCGTCCAGATCAGCTGCCCAGTCCGCTGTATCCCATGATTTCTTCGTTGTCATTCTTGCTATAAACTTCAACGCCTTTGACCTAGCTAGACGGATATCAAACTTGGCGAGGTGGGAGCCTGGTCATATCAGTTGAATTGTCTGCTGAACTACTACTTACGTGGCTTAAGTCTTTCTCATAATCGTCGTCATGTACATCACTCTCGGGAACATTTTATACGGTGTCGATTGACACCGTCGGCGTTAGATTGTTTTCTTCTGAAACATATGAAGGGAACGATATGCCTTGCTCAAAATCCAATCTGATTTTCATGCTATCAACATCTCGATCTGTTTTCAATATACGGTTATCAATTGCTCCTTCTTTAATAAATCTTACATCTTGGCTCTTTTCTGTCCTTCAGATTATATAATTGATAACCCTTGGTATTTGCATCCAATTCGATCGAAATTCATCTTTCCGATTTGTCATCCCATTTACGCCGCTTTGCTTTCGGAACATGTACCATAGCTTCTGTACCAAAGATTCTAACATGCGATAAATTCGGTTTCTTTCCGCTCCAAATTCTTCTGGTGGTACTTCATGCCCTCGTGTTGGCGAACGATGCAAAACATATACTGCCGTCGACACAGCTTCTACCCAGAAAGGTTTTTCCGGTCTTGCGTCAAATCTAGACCAACATTTGAAAGGGACATAGCAGCCAAAATTTATTCCTTCTGATTCTTTGTCCACATATATAGCTTTATATGTAGACGCAGAATCAGAAGGAATAAATTTTGGCTGTTACGCCCTTTTCAATTGTTGGTCTAGAAATAGTATACACCTTGCACTCGTATGGTTCGCCCTCTCAGCTAGTCCATTCTGTTCCGGAGTATAACTGTTTGTAGTTTGATGTCGAATTCTAAAATTTGGCAAGATATTCCAAAAAACCTATATTGGTGTAGCCGTTGTCAGCACGTCGGATTTTCGACTTGTGTCCGCTCCGCTATCACATGGATTTTTTTTTCGAATGTATCTAGTACTTCGCCCTCCGATTTAGATCGCAGGAAATAGACAAACATTCACCTTGTTTGTTATCTACAAAAACGATATTAATACCGACTTCCTCCGATCGACTTGGACTTCTATGGGACCACAAATGTCAGTATGCACAATCTCCAACAACTCGGTTGCACGGGAACCATTTCTACTAAAAGGATGTCGACAGTGTTTTTCCATCGCACATACGCAGCAATCATTACCGACCTTTTCGCCTAATTGCACACCACGAACTAGTCCATCAGCCAACGTCTTCAACCCTGCTAAATTAAGGGACCCATACTTGTTGTCAAAACACCACCACTTGCATTCAGCACCTTACAGCCTTCGTTGTCGAAAATCGTGGTAAATCCATTCTTCACAATCTTGTTCACGGATAGCAGATTCAGAGATAGTTGAGGAATGTACCGTACTTCATTGACTTGACGTTCAGGATTTTTCTTCCGACAGCGTGGCTTGGGAATGGTTTTGCCGATAGCACCTATACTCATCTCACCCTTGTTGGCCGCAACAACATTACTGCTTGAAGGTTTCCAATTTGTCAAAAGTGCTTTATTGTGTGTCATATGGACTGTTGGTCCCGAGTCGCAGGACCAATCGGAATTGATATTTAACTCTATCTACGACAAGACAGTACACAAAGCTTCTTTATCTTACTTACTTCGGTAATCTTTGGCGATGTGTCCATATTTCTCGCATTTTCTGCATCTCGGTCCCTTCATCGTTGCATGAATGTGTTATGCCTCTTGGGCTACTAGTTAAATCCAAAATGTTTTCCCTTCGCCAGTAGCGCTGTGTCCGACGAAGTTACCTGCAGCTCCTGCAGTAGCTTGGTTTTGATGATATCTCTTATCACTGGGATTCAGGTGTAGTTCACACAGTAGTAATGCACCAACCCAATCTAAGGAAATCTTGAAACCAATGCTATTCAGTTGACGAGCTGTCGAAACGACTTGATTGACGTATTCAGACATCGATACACAGCTTTCAAGGTCAGTCTTCACCAGTTTACGCAGAAGTCTTACTCGCCTAGTGAGTCCAGAATCTTCGAATGTCTTCTCCAGGTTTTCCCAGACTTCTTGTCGCATCTTCAACATGAACTTAGTTTGTCGGATCCAGTAGTAAAATTATCTTCGCTCTTGCTTTTCGATTTTTCGTAGGGCCGACATCTTCGAATGGATGAATTTTCATCATTCCTTCAGCAAATATGTTCGTTATCGTTTCCGACGGGTTCATATGATATTTCCTCATGCAAAACTCACAAGTAAGGCTGAGTAAATCTCGACAAACTTAAATTAAGATTGGGCTTGGGCAGTTCACAGCGCGTATTTCGCCTACTATGCAGGACAACGTCTGCCGGGTCGACTAGTATATATATAAAACTGGACTTCTGGACTTTTTGGATTTTTACGTAATATATGAAATTTACTTCGATTTTACGGACAAATATTTCCAATCAGCATGATTGTACATTTAGTAGTTGCTATTAGCTCTTTTTATTAAAACGATGGTGATCACAGTCAATGTAGGATAAGGAGAGGCAATTAATTCGCCAATCATTGGTACAAAAGACCGTGCAATTCTCTGCATCTCCATGATTGCCGTTGGAAATGAATAATGGGTTACCTTGGGAAGCGACTAAAAAAATGTTTTACGGTGATACTTCAAGATGTAGAGGCGAAACCCGTGTTTCACTCAAATGTGCTTTGATGCGCATTAAAAAATGATAACGCCACAGTGTTAAGCGATAGCATATTCCATCTTGTACTCCACACTCCAGTGGATTGAAAAGAATCGCGATTATTTCGCTAGAAACGACGCGTACTACAAGTACACGATCCGTCAAACACTAATTATTCAACTTTATTGTCACGGAAAAAATGACCCAAATGCTCACCCGGTGGCGGCTGCACACTTTAATTAGTTAGAGAATTGCTCGTAAAATAAAGAAGAAGAAGAAGTTCAAAGGACTTGTAAACTATTCAGTGGAGTTTATTTTGCTTGTTCCTTGTCTTTGGATTTAATGAATCATTGAAACATCATAATAAACCTTCCCACGAAAAAAATCATAAAGAATCAAAGAAAAAATGGTATTTAAAATGTTCTGGTAATGAATTATTGGCAGTGGCTGATTTGCTACTCGCCGCTATCACATCAAGGCGCTATAGTATATGCGCAAAATAGCCAGCATGAGTTAACGACCAGGAATTTGTATAGCGAAAGACATCTAACGCGGGTTTTCTCAACAGTAGGAGCTTTTCACGAAAAAATATTTGGTTCCAGTTATGCAGTAAGGTGTCCGCTACTACGCCTATCAAATATTTTTTCGATTAAATTGCCTATTTTCGAAATATTAAACATTAGATGCCTTTCGCCATACTGATTTACCAAAGTTAACTCTTAGTGTGCCGCTGTAAGCACGCTCAAAGCAGGCGATTCATTGATAAAATCCATCGACGTGAAAAGCAACTCCAGTGTATTTTGCTTTAGAAGTATATTCCCCAAATTATTGTTGAAAATATTGTCTCAGTCGTCATGTATATAAAATTAAAGATTTTTGAATTTTGTTCGTTCGAACTTTTATCTTATCCCTTCTACTTGCCCATTCGACCTATTGTATTTATGACTTTTTTTTTTCGATTTTTCGATCTTTTCGTTCCACAGCCCATTCTGGAGTGCTTCTGATTTTCGAAATTCTTTACATGCCTCCAGCAGAGATCACGGCTTCCACAAATTTCGCCAAATCTCTAATGGTTAAAGTTTTATTAACTTTCCGAAATTTCTGTGGATTGTAGCGATTCACTACCAGGAACCCGTGTTATTGTCAACGATTACGACTTAGACAGTTCAGATAGCCTTGCGGTCCAGATGCCACGTGGGTTTAGATGTAGACCTAGAAATCAGATCTACCAGACAGCATTTCAGCTAAAGTAATTACCTAGCTCTAGTTGATATGTTCATACCACAATCATGGGTAGGACGATGCCTTGGTTGTCCTACCCAGGAATATTCATGCGTAGGACATATCCTACTTGTCCTACCCACTCCCAGCGCCATTGACTACTGTTAAACTGTCTCAAACTTTCTGCTGCTTTCAGTTGCGGCTGGATTCCAACTATCAGGTCAAACAACTTAGTACAGTAAATTGTGCTTGATGTTCTGGTGTTCTTCAGTTAGAAATTCAAAATTTCATATTTGAGAACAGAGTCTCAATGTAGCAAATGAAAAAAACAACCAAATCAACAAAGGAAATGTTTTGATTTGATCTACCAAATATTGTTTTGCGGCAGAAGTGATGAATGCCAATAGGGTACTGCACGGACTGCTTTGTCTCTTTTTCGCTGCAAAGAAATTAGAAAACAACAAGGCCAGTAAACGTCAAAATTCATGAAGAACGAAAGAGAAAGAGATCTTTCCGTGCAGTGCCCTATATGTTTCACTGAATCAAAGCCTACATTGATTTGAATATGTAAGTATTTACTATCTCTTGAATGTCAAAAAGCCACTCAATTGGCCCCCATTACCAAGCGCAATTGTGGAGGAAGTGAGATTCTAATGAAATTTTTCATAATTATACACTAGGGTGCCAATGGAATCTATGGGGGAAAAATGACCATCGAATTTTAACAACGGGTAAGGCTCAAAAACTTCATCTCCTCAAAAAAAAAGTGCGCGTGCAAAATTTCAGATCAATCAAACTTCGTTAAGGGTTTGACCAAATTTGACCGAATTTTTATTTTTGATGCCGAATGTCTTAGAAATGCACGAAACATCAAGATCTGATGTTATCTAAGTAGCTTAGTTGGGAAAGCAACAGTCTAGCGTACTGGTTTAGTGGGACAAAACCCCACCGAAGGGAGTGGTTACCCTCCAATACCTTGTTCGAAATAAATCTATCACATTTTGTGCATATGCATTATTCGAGCCCCTTGTACCTTTAGTGAAGCAACTGTGCCAATAGTGGCGAGTCTCATAAGAAATCAATGAATAGCACCATTATGGGAACCAACATTAATTTTCACCAACACTAAAGGAACATTAGCGGTGCAAGCAATTTTTGGTAGTTGTTGATAGTAAATAGCATCAATCTCATTTTTATAGGCAAATTTATGAGTTTATCTATTGGCTAAGATATTAAAGCTGTAAATTTCGCGTAATTGTCGATTTTTTGAGAAACTGCTTGCTCATTCTTACCCACGAACAGCGACGACTACTCAAAATTGAATAAATTTCCTCCCCCTCCCAATCCATACATTTTTGCCTTTCTCGTACAACAAAGTTGTACCAGAAGGCTATAATTTCACTCCAAAAGCCAAATTTTGATAGAAGGCTCGGAGACCCATAGTGTTATATACCAATCGACTCAGCTCGAAAAACTGAGCACATGTCTGACTGTGTGTGTGTGTGTAGCCCCGGGAATTTTTTATTGTTAAACACGTTTCATATAGAAGGACTTGACCGATTCGAGTGCAACTAGTTTCATTCGATTTGAATAATATTTCTATTTTTCTTTTAACAAATACGCTGTTTACATGCACACTTTAAGTCATTAATCAATTTAGCCATGACGCAATCCATTACTCTCATAATAATTGCTTAAAAATTACTCAATTATTGAGTAATTTATAAGCAGCGTGATAGAGTTGCATCAAATATTTTAACCGCCAAGATGTAGGCAATTAGCACAGCATTTACAACATTAATTCGAATCCAACATATCGAATCGAGAAAGGCATAATCACCACTTGGGGATAAATTTGGGTTTTTTATTACATGTACACTGGATTCTGTTCCTACATGATTTACATTTTCTCAATTTTGCACTCATCCTAAATGTTTAATGAATATTAATCACCATGTGATTTTATTATTTAGGACTTTTTGAAACATGTTGCAAAGATTTTGGTGGCAAATTGAAGTTACATGATCAAAAACACGAGTAAAAAAAAGTGTGGAAACAGAATCCTGTGTATTGTATATATGTTTAGCTACTGCACCCTATGAACGCCTTAAACTGTTTGGTTTTTGTTAAATGGATTCAATAGACAACCCAAATTGTTTTGAACACTGTCCAGGTTTCAACAGCCTTTTTTCCGTAGCTCAGAATATCTTCATTTTCCATCATGGACATCATACTGCATCCTAAATTTCTAGATGCATTTTTCTTCGCCAAGTATTGTTTCCAAAGGAAAAGACCAAACCGACTCTAAAAGAATTATACATTATAAATGAACCTTTTCTTATAATAACTGTAAAACATTTCAACTGCGGAACTTTCATACAACTAACAAAAAAAAATGTTTCAAAAACTGGTATCATTTTGACCTCTTAATAGTCCCATTTAACAGATGTTCATAATCGTAACATTATAAAATATTCATAACCAATTTGAAAAAAAAATTAAAAGCGAATACACAATTTGCATTAATACAATTTCCTGCACAACGAAATGAGAATAAAACATAGGAACAATTATTTTTGTGATGTTTTTTATCAAATCTGGCCACGTGTTACGTGTTCAAAATCCTGTTATTTTGAGTTACATAATTCGTGCGCAAAGCCTTTTAATCTGAGACATTCTATTCACCATTTCTTTACTTTCTTCTCCCTCTTTTCCAGAAAAACGTGCCATCATCGATTCCAGCTCGCCCATTTCGCCGAGTAACGGCCTGCAGCACGTCCCATCCCCCCAACAGCCCATCCCCGCCGGCGTTGAAATGGGCAACTGCGAAATTTGCGGCAAACCGGAACCCCGCAGCAAGATGAAGCGCAAACGCTTCTGCAGCGTCGACTGTGCCCGGGCAGCCAAGCAAAGTTCCACCGACCGGGTGACGTCGCCGCCCCACAACGGCACGCCCACCGGTCACGAGGGTACCGGCCATCCCACCAGCACCGGCAACGGGCTGGACCACTCGTCCGTCACGACCACCGTCAACCCGGTGGCACCGTCCAACATCAAGCTGGAACGGATGGATACGATGGACCAGTCGGTGTCGCATCATTCGGCGGCGCAGTTTTCTGCGGCGAGCGCCGCCACGCCGATGGAAACGGGAACGGCAACCATTCCGGTAGTTCCCCCGGTGGCCCCAGAGGAGAGTCCGGTCATCGTGAAATGGACGGTGCAGGAGGTATGCGACTTCATTAAGAAACTGCCCGGATGCAGCGACTATGCTGAAGATTTTGTCATTCATGAAATCGACGGCCAGGCGCTACTACTGTTAAAAGAGAACCATTTGGTCAACACGATGGGAATGAAATTGGGGCCCGCTCTGAAGATCGTTGCAAAAATTCACTCCATGATTGCGAGTGTCACCGCCGATGGACAGCAGCAGCAGTCTTAAAAAAAGCTGGAGGAATGATGTGATGGGAACCCCATTCTACTGCCGCGCTGTTGACTATTTTCCAATAGACTTTTTTATTTAGTTTTATTTCCCCTCATTTGTATATGTTTCCTTGTACATAGTCATTTGTTGTTTAGAAGTTATCTTAATAAGCTGAATTGAAACTATTCAATTGCCGATACGATGGGTATTATACAACTGAATCAATAACTAATCGTTCTATCAAAACCACGCATTCGATGGTTATTAAATTAATTTATTTTATGATAATTTAGAAAAATCTCATTTGAATTGTAAATCTATATTGGTATAAAATATGAAGCTTTTATTCAATGACAAACTTCAACCTGTACATACAAACCCAGATTCTTCTACTTTCCTAAGATTAGTTCGACAAGTAGCAACAAGGTAGAAGTAAAAAATCAAAACACTGTTTCCTTAAATATAAATTCACAGACGAAAAAAAAACATTCAAAATCAATAATAAGTTTATATATTGCAAAACTTTTGCCAAATTTTATAATGATAAATAAAAAGAGTCAAGGCAATTCTAATGTAAAAAGAATAAATAGGGATTCTACGAAATAAATAATAATTACTGATCCTACTGTAATTAAAATCATACGAAAAATTAAATTAAAAAAAAAACATGTCGAGTTACATTGTGATTAGTCCGAACATTTCGTTATTGTTTAGGGAAAATAAATGGGAACATGAATGCCGCTGCTTTTTGGGTTGAGGTTGAATGGTTGAGGGGGCTTCAATCATGATGAATCACGAATCAAGGCGATCTATCAAGTAAGAAGCCTCCTGCGTTATTCTCACTCACTCTTATACATGGGTCCTGAACTCCTTGGCCTGCTATAAATTTCCTTTATATTTTTGTTGACGATGTGTGTTGTCGTAGTGAGTGACAGACCACCCTCCATTTGCGTTTTAGCCCCCCATAGATTTCGCGGTTCAGACGATCGCCAGCTTTTTACCTTTCTTGTATACAGGTATACCTCGATTATATGGACTTTTTCGATGCAAAAAAGTCCATATAATCGAATTTTCCATATAATCGAAGCAAATCTTTTTTTCTCGAAATTTGTGTTACACGATGAAATAAGTCTTAAAAGTTGAAAGAAAATATCCATATATTGCCTTACAGTCTAATCCGCATGTTTGGGCTCATTTTATGATAACTCAGTAGATTATGATTTTCTATAAGAACGTAAGCTTTTTTCCAGCCGCTAGTTTCTAAGATTACGTTAGTAATGAAGACTTCACCCAGCTCAATGTGAGCACACTAATATACTTTTTCACGAATTCTAACTACAGTGCCTTCATGTTTCAGCAACAAAGCAAACACTGAGTGGTCGAGAAAGGTATATGTTAGATTCAAAAACTGGCTTTATATAGAAGGACTGACACTTGTCCTCTTTTGATTTGATCGCAGCAAATTGAAACCGATGGAAAATTTGTCCTATTGTCTCCTATTGAAAATTGGCCGGATTGGACTATGGGCTCAGAAGATATGGTCAAAATGCATTTGTTAATGCAAAAATCGCGTAGAAACAGTCTCACTTTTCTGACACTTATCTTTAAAAGATCTCCTTGCAACAAGTTGCGTTTGATTGATATTCTTAAAAAGAATTTGAATCAATGTAAATAAGGGGCCCTATCCACGTATCAGTGTCATTTTTACAAGAACCAATTGACATTTCCCGCCAAAAAATGTATCTCGTTTTATTGTCTCAGTCAATTATTTGACTTATTTAAGTTCTACTTTTTCACAGAATTCATATTTTAGAATAAAAAAAAATCGGAAAAGTGCCGCACGTTTGAAGAATTGGAATTGGCCTTATTTTAATTCAAAATCGGGCGAATGTTAGGCCAAGCTTGGAAACCAGCACTATTCGTCAAAATGTATGGCGTTAAAAAGTATGGGTTCTTTGGGAAAGTTGGCCTCAAAAAATTGAAGAATCGATTGAGCGGATAAAAATTGTTGACGGGAAAGGTCAATTGCACAGTGCACCTACACCTGCTAAGTGGAATATTAAAGGATAAATTTAAATTGTTATGGCTATTCTGGACTATGTTCGTATATTAAAGCAGGGCTGTATTTTGCAACGGATTTTTAAATTCAAAACGACGCACAGTAGCGGGCCCTCATAAAAATCCCGGACAAAACTTGTGATTTCATTCAAAACTTCACCACCGCACGCTGTTGTATTTTGTACAACACTAACGTAAAACACATCGCTCGCATTACACAGCATGAACGAGTTTGACGAGCATGAACGAGAACTGCTAACAAGAACATTCTAAAGATATTCAATTTTTTTTCCTACTGTTGAGCGTCAGTATAATCCTTGTGCTGAACAAATGTGAATATCAGGATATTCGACAACATTTATTTAATTTATTAAATAATAAATAAGTTCGTCCGGAAGAAATAATGCCAGGTTTGAAAACCATTTGGAACTTTATGTATCACATATTGTTATCACATATTGTATTGTTATAAACTCTTCCAGTTTCGTGAAAAAATCAGTCCCAGTGGGTCCGATTTGCTGGATGTTGATGCATCATCCGTCCTTCTATACTTAATTCCATGCACCAAAAGCAGAAAAAGGTTGGAAGCAAAGATCTAACAGCTAAATATGACAATCTCATCTTATCACTTGCTCCGCATACTGTCAGTCTGACAATTCACTTCACGTTTTCGTATGGCAGAGATCACCAAAAATACGCATTATTTTTCACCACCTTTTGTAAGGACGTGGCCGTGGCTGTTGCAGATTAAAGAATTGTATATTTATCATTATATACAATGAAATTTCCCAACGCGAAAATGGTAAATCAATCAAGTCAATCGAACATATGACTCAGAGTGCATCTCCATATATAACATCATAACATGCCTTACGGGCCTTTATTTGCCCCAATGTACCATAATAAATATAGAATCAATGTAAAATATGGCTTACAATATTCAACATCTTTTTAAAACCCCAAAACACAAAAAAAAATTGAGCGAAAAAAAATGTCCATATAATCGAGGTAAAAAGTCCATATAATCGAAGTCCATATAATCGAGGGTCCATATAATCGAGGGTCCATATAATCGAGGTAAACCTGTACTAAGTACCTATACGTAAAGGCTATATGATCGCTCCAAAAACAAACTTTTTATAGAAGGCTCGGAAACCCATAGTGTTATATACCGATCGACTTAGTTCGACGAATTGAGATGATGTCTGTGTGTATGTGTGTGTCAGTGCGCACCCACGTACCAAAATATAGCAAAAGTGTCACACATTTTTCGGGCACTTATCCTCAACCGATTTGTTCGCAACAAGTTCGACGCAGAATCCTGTTCCATTGTTTCCTTTTGAAATTGGCCAGATCAGACTATGGACTCGGAAGTTATGGCCAAAATACATTTTTTTATTCGCACGAGAAAGGCATCATCACTGCTAAGTGGATGCATCTGTTTTTTTTAATAAGGGCGATACAAATATTAAATTTGTTTTATGTCACCCCCGTTCCACTTCAGCTTTCCAAAAATATAAGAGGGTAAAAAAATATTTTGAAGGGCTTGAATTTTTTCTTATTTTGACTTTTGCTGCGGTCAGTTCTACCTCGGGAATTGGCTCCCCATAGACCTCCAAGATTGGGGTCCTCCTTAGCTGTGCGGTAAGATGCTGCGAGGCGGCAATGTCCTTGTGAGGGATGTAATGCCAATGAAGACGAAGAAGAAGACCTCCAAGACCTCGAAGCCGACGATCTTGACATCAGGAGGAAACTTTAGCATCGGAACCCCGTCATGTATAAGGTTCAATAATACCGGGCCCAGTATTGATTGAGCTTTGCGGAACTCCTGCGGTAATGGAACGCTTCTCTGAACGGCATCGGTCTCGTATAATAGTACACGGTTCTGGAAATAGCTTTCCAAAATTCGGTACAGGCCCAACGGCAGGCTAAGCCAGTGCAACGAGAGCGCGATGGCATCCCAGCTTGCGCTATTGAATGCGTTCTTCACATCAAGTATCACTTATGTACGGTATTGAATACCTCGTCTTTCCTGTTAGATCGCTATCTCGGCGGGTTTTACCACCAAGTTAATAGCGTCCAACGTGCACTTACGAACACCAAACTGATTGCTTGAGAGGCCGCCCGTACCCTCTGAGTACGGGGTCAGCCTGTTGAGGATGATCCTCTATAGCAACTTGCCCATCGTGTCTATAAGACAGATTGGTCTATACGCCGATGGGTCACCCGGCGGCTTCCCGGCCTTCGGCTACAACACCAATTTCCTTTTCTGTCTTTCGGGGAATCTACACTCATGAAGGCATCTCTGCGTAGCTAGCCTGAACATGTTAGGGTTCGCTATGATTGCTGCTTGAGAGCGCTGTTCGGCCCTGGAGCTTTGTACGTTTACCAGGGATTTGGCCACCGCGAGTAACTCTTCGTTCGTCACAGGAGCCACCATTTCGGCCGCACCCATGTTGCCTTGCGGGGCATGAGGCCAGGGACTTGTGGCTCGGGACGGGAAGAGTTCCTCGATAATCCTCGCAAACCTATCCGGGGACCGTTTAGGAGGTAAAGAGCTCCCTTTGATCTTTTCCATCTCTATCCTGTAGGCGTCACCCCACGGATTCGCGTTGGCTCCTTCGCACGCTCCTTCCTTCCAAACACGCTCTCTTACTGCTCTTGATGGCCTTGTTAAAGGCCAGTTTCGCAGCTCGAAACACTTCACGGAGGTCCGCTCTTTCATCCTCGGTGCGGGCACGTTGCATCCTTCGTCTAGCCTTGAGGCAGGTTGATCGAAGGGCCGCAATCTCGGCACTCTTTTAGTATACCGGGCGTCTGCCATTTCTCGGCAGGACTTTCCTCGTCATTGTGGAGTCGCACGCGCATGATAGAACAGCTACCAACGCATCCCCGCTTTGATTGTCAGTGTTGGCTTCCAGTACCAGGACTACGCTGGAAACTTCACTGTTGAAGTGATTGGTCCTCCACCCCGGACCTCGCATGGATCCCCGAACCTCGGAAGTTGCACGCCACAGTTGATCTTAAAGCGAATTGCTAGATGATCACTATGGGTGTAACCCTCGTCCACCCTGCAGTCCAAGTCTGGTGCCAGACCAGGACTGACAATCGTTACGTCAATCCATAACTCGACCCCGTTCCTTCGGAAACATCATTGACTAGAACTGCGTCGAGCTTCGCTAGGGACTCTAGTAATTGACCTCTTCGATTGGTGCAGCGGGGCTACGAAATGGTGAGTTGACATCCGGGAAGGAGCGCTTAACATAGCTCTGGTTTTACAAGTTCCAATACTCACGCTTCCGATGACAATTGACCGCCAGCTAAGGATTGCGTACTTAGCTGGTAGTATAGCCTGGGCACTGTTGTCCTTCTGACATCAGCTAGAGTGAGGGGGTGCGTCCTGTGGGGCCTATGATGTGGTGGGGTTCGACAGTGGGCTCTGTTGAACTTCTATAAAAAGCTGCATATGTCCCCAAGCAGGCCCTATTAAAGCGACCCCTCAAAGCGCACTAGCCTAGTCCCAAATTTGACCCGACTGATTGAGCGTCTGTTCACCAAAGAGGTGCGGTTCCAACAGCGTCTGTTCTGGCATCCAGCGGCTGAGTATGAAATACTATTCCCCGGAAGCTATACCTAAAGCCCTCTGTACACCTCCCGTGAACATGAACATGAACAAGAGGTGAGAAAGAGCGATAATTTCACAGTGAACATCGTCGTGGACAATCGAGTCTAGTTGGAAGTGTTGAATTATTGCCCACGAATGCAGGCAGCAAGTAAGTGTGCAGTAGTAAACGAAGAAAATAAAAATGAAACATATTGTCGCATATATGTATATGAATTATTTGAGTGGGTAATCTAAGGAACGCTGTTGATCAAGTTATTTCATTTTAAACGTAATTTTCGTTGAAATATTCGGGAATTTTGTTATGAAAAGTCAGTAGTTACATATACTTAATGATTTTTGAATGACAAATCTTCAACTGTGCTATCAAATGTATACATTTTGCACCGTTCAAAGTTGAATTAACAAGTTCCGGTGGTCAATTAACCTGTATCCAAATATTATCTTTCGACTGGTATGCATCAAAGGAGAGAACAACACATTTTGTTAAATTATCTATATAATTCTGTACAGGATCATTACAAAATGTATAAACAAATTGGGCCATACAGAATTGCTAGATTTTTCTATGTACAAGAATGTTGGCCTATATTTTTAATGATTTTCTTCGAAATGTATAAATATTAATTTATCAAATATTCGTTGAATAAAATAAGGCCGTTACAAATATTTAATTTAAATTATGTCCTACTGGTCTTCGAAAGATCAAGGGGGAGATAATAAAAAATAAACATTAAAATGGAAAAAAAAAATCAATAAAACTCCTCGGATTTGTTAAAGAATCTTTTGAAAATCCTCAAAATTGCCCGAATTTTTTTTGTTGCCCCCTCAAAATATTATTTTTGGGCAAAAAAAAACGAGGGGGGGAGACATAATTGGTTTTAAATATTTGTATCGGCCTAATATTAGATAAATAAATTGATAATGCAATTGAAATATGAAGCAATTTGTAATGTTGCAAGAAGCAAATCTACTGAACAGAGAGATATGAAAATAAAAATAAATGAGATGGAAAGTAATCACTCACGAACTCGTGAGGATGCGAACGCAGCTTTTTTGCGATGATGGTTTTATTTAACTCTAGCGAGTTTGAGTAGTTCTGGTAAACCTACCCACGAAGCATGTAATTCACATGCCATAAGAAAATACGAATGTACGAAAAGAGAAGTAATTTCTTCAAATTCAAGTGACTTCTATCCCATTTGAACGATTGATTTTGACATGTTTAATTTGACGAGGAATTATTTTTTTTACTTTTGCTAAATATAATTTTTGGCTTTCTCTTTTGGCTTACATTTGTTAAATACTTTTCTTTATCACATTTTTTTTTATTTATTATTCATTTGTTCGAATAGTGTTAATTAATGTTTGAATATTTGACCATTTGAATATTTCGCCAATAAAAAATCCCAATTTTTGCTCATGTTTTGGTGTATAAAATTCAATTGATCACATATCGTATCGTATATAATTGTTGTGTTTAATATTGAAAGTCTTAATATGCATTTAATAACTTTTGCTGTGCTAAGATTTTGTTGATAGTCATTATCTAAGTTATGTAAATAAGTCACAATAAGTCTCTTTCTTGAGTTTTCATGGAACTCATGTTTTCTGATTTTCAAAATAAAAACACCTTTATTGAATAAATTCATATAGGGCAACTGCTCCTTGAATTCATACCATGTACCCAAATCAATACCATTCGAAAACAAAGAATCGGTGCCCAAATTGTTTTATTTTTCATTTTTGTGATTTTTTCAGCAGCAGGATTACAACAAAACACGACACAAATTGAGCCTAAATTGCCTGTTTCGCGAATGTTATTGATATAGGAGCATGTTATTATTAATGGAACTGATGCCCTATACCTAATCACATACATATCACAAAGAGCATACGAGCATGTGTGTACAAAAAAAAAACAAGGGCGGACTGACAGGCAGGATGAACACATCTACACATCTTGTTAGATTCTTCATTCTCCCTGTATCGCTGTGGTGTATATGGCGTATATGGAGTAAATATCAGAGAGGAGAGAAGCTTTCTCTGGTAAATTCAGGTAAAAAAAATCCACGGAGCTCGTTCACGTTCGAATGGCAAAAGCATTCTGAAAATCTGTTCACCGTGAACGACAGAGACGATGCGCAAGCATTTCAGAAGCATATCAAATGATTCAGCAGTAGCCTAATAGGCAAAGTAGAAAAAGTATGCCCAAGCATTTATAACTAATATAGCTAAGACTTTGAATAAACAAATGAAACAATAAATAAATAAATCACTTGAAATTAATGGGTTGATAAATTAAAAAATGAACAATCGATGAAATTACAAAATTATTGATTTGAAAAACTAATAAATGGATAAATTTTTAGATTAATAAATTCATAAATAAATTAATAAATTATTGAATCAATAAAAAATAATAAATAATAAATATAATAGAATAATAAAAAATTAAATAGTAGTATTATAAATATATATTTCATAATAAATAAGTTTATAAACTTATATTAATAAATTATTAAATTAGCAAATTGATAAATAAACAAATTAATAAATTCATAAATCAATGAAATAATAAATTAATAAATGGATGAATAAAAAAAAGATGAATTAATCAATTAATAATTAAAAAATTACTAAACTTCCGCTGCAAGCATAACTGTCCAATATTTACAAGATTTGCTATCTATATGGGAAAGTTATGCTTTTATGAGCAGTAAATTAATAAATTAAAAAAAAAACTAATAAATCAGAAATCTGATATATCAACAACAAAAAATATTAATTTTAAAAACCTAGTAAATCAGCGACTCAATAAATAAGCAAATGTACAAATTATAATTAATGAACAATAATAATGGTGTTGTAAAAACACACAAAAAAAATGATATTTTTCCTTCATTGCACACAAGGTTTCAAAAGAGGAAAAAATAATAACTTTTTTTACGGACAACTTACAGAAGAGATGAAGCGCTTATTCAAAAGGGAATTTTCCAAAGAATTTAAGAATCAAGGACGTGGAATACTTCTGTATGTAGTTATGAGGCTCGCTTTGCCCCAATATCCCATACATCACGAGTTTACATATTTCTGTCATTTTGTCTTTAGGACATTGCTCTTAATTGTGTTTATCTCTTCACTGTTAATCGACAGAAGGGTACTAGGGTAAAACGTCCTATCGTTGTGGTATATCCTAATGTTGCGGTAGTGTTAAAATAGTCCATTCTGGATATAATAGCATTAAAAACAATTGTGGATACGCTAAAACTCATCGAATTAACGACTAGAACAGCTTTTATTCGACAAAATTCCGTTCAAAATTATGAAAAATCAACATTTTTCATTAAAAAATCGAATCCTTTGAGCCTATTTTTGCGATAGTGCTAAGGTCCTATTGTTGTGGTATCGATTTCCATAAGAATTACATGCAATACCGCAACAATAGGACTGCTCTGGAAAAATGTTGCAACGATAGGCAACTGCGTCCTATTATTGCGGTAGTTTGTTTTTATTGTGATAAAAACAAAACAGCATAAGTTAAGCACAATTGACGTAATATGTGCGAAACTAGAGTTAAAGAGCAACCTATTCGACTACTGCAATGAGGAAAAAGACCAACAGGTAATTTTTAAAGAATTTTTGAAATCAGTTTTGTTTTGATACGGTGCTTGACCCCTCCATAATAGGTCGTTTTACCCTGCATATATTTTGCTGGTAAAAGTTGAAAATTGAAGGGATTTTGTTGTTTAATAAGCGTCAATGTGCATTTTATTAGAATTTTTTGGCCGCGTCGATTTAAGATCGTCGCAAAGCAAATTGTCGCCGAAATCGTCGCCAGCAAACATGGCCATAAGATCTGTTAAATCAACTGTGAACAAAATTGTTTGATTTCAATAATCAGATCATTTCCAGAAATTGAGTACTTTTTTTTGCATGTTTTAATGATTTGGCTTTGCATTAGCACACATTTAAATTAAAGATATTGGCGACGATTTTAAAGGTGCAAAAAAGTGATCGATGCGTTTTGTTACCAGCGAAACTGACAATACTATTAATTCAAATGATATTTGCCAATGATATAATGAAAATAACGAATAATCATATATTTCATTGAATGTATTGAATTATAGGGGACTTTGGGGTCATACAAGTCTCAAAGATCATTAAATATATTTTTTTACAAAATAGAATAATTTTTTTCACGGACGACTCACAGAGGAGAATAAGAGCTTATTCAAAAGGAAATTTTCAAAGAAATTCGGTGAGTGATTTTTTATAGACGCGGGATACTGCTGTATGTAGTTATTGAGCTCGATTTACTTCAATGTCCCATAAATCAAAATTTTTCATTTTTCGTCCTTTTATCTATAAAATATTGTACTAAAATTGTATTTTCCTCTTCATCGTGGTTTCTCATGAAGTACTATGCATATTTTATTGGTAAAAGTTGGAAATTAAAGTGATTTTGGGGTAAAATAATCATCAAAGCGCATTTTTGAGAATTTATTTTTAATATAAAATAAGCTTCTGAGCTTGTTTGACCTCAAAAACCCCCTGGAATCAATTTTTTTTAATGAATATACGAACATTTGTTATTTTCATAGTATAATTGACAAATTATCATTGAACTAATATTACTCCATAATTTTTTAACTCACAATTACTGAGCTTCATAATTTCATAGAGGAATTTGGGCGAAAAGGCATTAGAAAAGAATATTTCCGATCTCATCCTATCTATTGTCACATCGACCCTCAAATAATATGATAACTCTTGTCTAGTTGTGCAATCGGGTATGGTTTGGAAATGTTCGGCATCGGCTCTATTCAAAAGTATTTAAAAATCCTGTTTTATCCAATAAATCACAAAACATTTGCGAAATGATTTAGTTCTTTAGTTATTGTTTCACAAACATTTATCAATATCTGTATAACATTTTTGGACAATTATATCAACAATTATTTGTAAATATGATTCATTTTTACAGAATACATGAAAGTTCGCATAAAATGCACTTTGATGCCTATTTGACCCCTAAATTCCATAAATTTCTAACTTTTACCATATTTAGTGCCCCTCTATGGATCCACAGTGAAGAGATGAACACAATTTTAGAGCAATTTCCTAAAGATAAAATGACAAAAAATATGAAAACTCGTGATATATGGAACATTGGGGCAAAACATGCACAATATACTCACTGAATTTTCTTGGAAAATTCCTTTTTCGAATAAGCTCTTGATTTCTTCTATAAATTGCTCGTAAAGAAAGTTAAAAAAAAGGTTCGAAATCGGGTTTTCGCAGTGTGCATTAGCTCTACATTCCACTGAAACTTGGCTTACCTTTAACCAAAGATTTTAAAGTACAAGATAGCCCACTCTTCATTATCCCATACAATCGGCTGGCGAACAACTTTTCTGTAGTACAGCGCCAACTGATGATTAGAAGTCTAACTATTTTAGTAAAAACGATCAAAGTAACCGTGAATTTTCACTGTCCTATTTTGAAGAACAACAACAAACATGTTGATTGTTGACAGAAATCGTCAGAATATTATTTGTGAAAGGTTCTGACTCATGGAAGTATTTCGGTCACGAGCTAATAAATAGAGAAACTGGAACAGATGCCAGGACCTCAGGCAATTTGATTGCTTTGGACTCCTTGCAACGATTTCGGCAAGTGCTACCCGTGGAGGATTCCCAAACAAAGATCGGCTCTGAAGACCCCGGAAGGACTAATGGGGAGGCGTCCTTAGAACTAAAGGTCACATGCTTTTCTATTTGTTGAAAAATACGAATACATTAATATTTAATAAATACTTAATCTTTTCCTGTGTTTGTACTTAGTTTGTACCACTTACAGTACTGTATTGTAATAATCCCATTTTTTATTGGTTTGGTCCGTTGTGTGTTCACCAGAAGCAAGTGAGAGTTGACCTTTGAGAAGTTGCTGCATGAGCTGACCAAATCTTCATAGCATATTCCGTATGAATTTATGTTCATGAACTTGGTTATGTAGTACATAATTTCGGTGAAGGGCTGCTGGATGATAATGGAGGCATCTTTTTTGTTAGAAAAAGGGGCTAGAGTATACGCGATAGCTCAACGTTTTTGAAAAATAAAGTGTTAAAACTAAGAACAACAACGATCACGACCCAACAAAGTAAATATGAAAAACTTTAGGTTTTTGGGCCCCATACACGATCTGACATGATGTTATACAACTTTCACACCCCCAGGAAATTCAGTTCGGTCGGAGTAGAGTTGGACCGTCTAGTCTGTGGGCAAGTTGCATGACTGTTGAACAGTACAGCTTGCCCACAGATGGTCCAACTTTACTCCAAAACGAACCAAATTTGCTAGGGCGGAGTCAAAGTTGTACAACATATACAGCCATTTAAGGTTTTCGGGAAGGTAGCCACCAGAAGCACTAATTTTTCTTAAGTTTTGAATTGTTATGTGGGCTGTGCGTAAAAACGAGTGTTTCCATCAGAATTTTTATCCCAAATAAAAACGGCAAAAAAAATAATTTTTCGGAGGGTAGGGTAGCTCTTTCCTATAAATTGAAAAGCTAATGACGTTTAGCATTTAATTTTGTTTTGATTGTTCCTGAAGCAACGATGAACTTCGCAACGGTGCGCCTCAAAGCGTCGAATTGAAGGCAACGATGCGCCGCCACGCGTTGCTTTGATGAAATAGTTCGACCGCCATCCGTCGTAGCGCTGGAGTCATGTTCGCCTGTTTTGAGCAAGAGTGGACTATATTGTTAATATATAATATTTGCTTTAACTTAGTGTTCTATTGGCATTTCTGTCAATCGCATAAGTATGTATCTTGTGTGGCAAGTAAAATGGATACACTATACACTGGAAGGGAGCCGATAATGTTTCCAACCCGCAAACATTCTAAGTCGGACCGAGAATCGAACTCGCCATTTGGGTTGAGAATCCTACGCCTTTGCTCGCAAGGCTATCTGGAGACCCGTATAAATTAATATAATTTAATAAAATATAAATTAACTATTACATTTAGTATAAATCATGAAATAAAAAAATAATAAATAAAATAATAAATACAATGGTTTCAAGTTAGCCTTGTCAGCAAAGGCGGAGTATTCTCTATAACTAGAAAAAGAAAAATAATGAAATTTTTTATTAATGAAGTAAACTATCTATGAAAATATAAATTTTTCGATCGAATATACGAATGATTGAAGTATTAAAATAAAACATATTTAAAAAGAAAAAATAATATAAACAAATAATAAAAAAGGAACACAATTAATTTATGAGAAACTACTGAGTTAGTTTCCTTCCGACCAAACCGATACGAGGGCGACAGCGACACACAAAGCAGAAACCCACCCGAAACCGATTCAACGAGAACAGTAAACACTCTCGGTCGATGTGAACTCCCAATCAAAATCAATCTCTTCTCCTTGTATTTTTGAATTCACCACAGCTCCACGTTCATGTTCACCGTCGCGTTTACACTTGCGGTGAGTTCACCGTAGATACGATTTTACGATGATTTCACAGGCATGACCGTGGAATGCTCATAAAGCTGATATTATTGATATTTTTAATGATTTTATGCATCTCACTACTAAATGTAGCATCTGCCTTTCATTTGAACATGATTCCCTCACGATTTGAGTATGTATCAAGAAGTTATTATCGAAAAACAGTTTGTTCACGTTCACGTTCACGGGAGGTGTAAAATGCGCTTAAGATGGCAGCCCCATCCCGGTGGATAGGGAACCTTGGGCCAACAACCTACTGTTCCCGAAACATCAATTTGTTCGAGAATCCGATAATGAAAGAATACGGACTGATTTTACGGCGACGACTCTTAGCGCGAAACAACGGACACGAATAGGAACATGGAACGTTTTAACCCTAGCCCAGCAGGGTAAATTGGCACAACTTGCCAATGAGGCACGCCGCATGAAGCTTGAGATCCTGAGGCTGAGTGAAGTCCGTTGGCCAAATTTGGAGAACACAGAACGCCGTCGGGACAAGTTCTGCTATACTCTGGTTTACGAGGTGAACACGCTCCCCGGCATCGCGGAGTTTGCTTCCTACTAAGCGCTCAGGCACACTCTGCGCTTATGAAGTGGGAACCTATAAGTGAAAGGATAATCGTTGCCAGATTTAGAACACGGGTCCGAAACCTTACTATAATCCAATGTTATGCGCTAACCGATGCTGCCGATCTGCAAGACAAAGAGAACTTCTACAGTCAACTCAATGCCGTCGTAGATAGAATTCCGAAGGGTGATATCAAGATCTGTTTGGGCGACTCCAATGCGAAGATCGGATCCGATAGCTCGAACCATGAGCGCATTACGGGACGCCATGGTCTCCGATAAATGAGCAAAAACCGAAAGCTGTTGGCAGAATTCTGTGATAATAACGACATGGTGATCGGGGGATCGCTCTTCCCTCATCGACCGGTTCACAAGGTCACGTGGGTCTCCCGTGACGGCTTTATAGAAAATCAAATCGACCACATCTGCATCAGCCGAAAATTGAAACGGAGCCTTCTTGATGTACGAAATAAACGTAGTGCCGATATCGCGTCTGATCATCACCTCCTCATCGGCGAAATACGCCTGCGCATTGCGCGGATTCGTCGGTAGGAGGAAAGAGTTGGACGACGATTCAACACACGCCGACTGGAAGATGCCACGGTGAAACGGTCCTTCGTTGAAGAATTGGAGAAACCAAAATCTTATAAGACGGGCCATAGCCCGTCAACGATATGCGGCTCTTGAGAAGGAAGTAAAACGCTTATGTCGACGGAACAAGCGAGCGTGAGCCTCGAAAACTTCTTTTTATTTATTATCGGACTAAGGCCGGAGTGGCCTCTGCTGCACATAAAAGTCTTCTCCATTCAGCTCGGTCCATGGCTGCACTTCGCGAACCACGCAGTCTGCGGAGGGTCCGCAAATCGTCCTCCATCTGATCGATCCACCCTGCCCGCTGTGCACCTCGCCTTCTTGTTCCCGTCGGATCGTTGTCGAGAACAATTTTCACCAGATTACTGTCCGACATTCTGGATACGTGCCCACCACAGTCTTCCGATTTTCGCGGTGTGAATGATGGATGGTTCTCCCAACAGCTGATGCAACTCGTGGTTCATTCGCCTCCTCCACGTACCGTCCGCCATCTGCACCCCATCATAGATGGTACGCAACACTTTCCTTTCAAAAACTCCCAGTGCGCGTTGGTCCTCCACGAGCATCGTCCAGGTTTCGTGTCCGTAGAGAACTACCGGTCTTATAAGCGTTTTGTAGATAGTCAGTTTGGTACGGCGGCGAACTCTATTCGATCGGAGCGTCTTACGGAGTCCAAAGTACGTACGATTTCCAGCCACTATGCGTCTCCGAATTTCTCTGCTGGTATCGTTATCGGCGGTCACCAGTGAGCCCAAGTACACGAATTCTTCAACCACCTCGATTTCGTCACCACCGATAGAAACTCGTGGTGGGTGGCTTGCATTGACCTCTCTAAAGCCTCTTCCTATCATGTACTTCGTCTTCGACGTGTTGATGACTAGTCCAATCCGTTTAGCTTCGCTTTTCAGTCTGATGTAGGCTTCCTCCATCCTCTCAAAGTTACGTGCCATGATATCAATGTCGTCGGCGAAACCAAATAACTGGACGGACTTCGTGAAAATCGTACCACTCGTGTCAATCCCTGCCCTTCGTATTACTCCCTCCGAAGCGATGTTGAATAGCAGACACGAAAGACCATCACCTTGCCGTAACCCTCTACGCGTTTCGAAGGGACTCGAGAATGCCCCTGAAACTCGAACTACGCACATCACCCGATCCATCGTCGCCTTGATCAACCGTATCAGTTTATCCGGAAATCCGTTTTCGTGCATTAGCTGCCATAGCTGGCTCCGATCGATTGTATCATATGCGGCTTTGAAGTCGATAAATAGATGACGTGTGGGCACGTTGTATTCGCGGCATTTCTGCAATACCTGACGTATGGCGAACACCTGGTCTGTGGTAGAGCGTTCACCCATAAATCCCACCTGGTACTGCCCCACGAACTCTCTTGCAATTGGTGTTAAACGGCGGCATAAAATTTGGGAGAGTACCTTGTAGGCGGCGTTCACCAATGTGATTGCGCGGTAGTTGCTACAATCCAGCTTATCGCCCTTTTTGTAGATGGGACATACGACACCTTCCATCCACTCCTGCGGCAGAACCTCATCCTCCCAAACCTTGGTAATCACCCAGTGCCTCACCACCGTGTTTGAGCTCTCCTGGTAGTTGGTCTCCAGGGGCTGGTAGTTGGACTCCAGGGGCTTTGTTGTTTTTCAGTCGGCCGATCTCCTCCTGGATTTCCTGGAGATTCGGAGCCGGAAGTCGCATGTCCTGCGCGCGTGCTCCTAGGTTCATTGCCATACCGCCACCGTTGTCTCCATCTCGCCATTCAGGTGCTCTTCGTAGTGCTGCCGCCACCTTTGGATCACCTCACACTCGTTTGTAAAAAGGTTCCCGTTTATGTTCTTACACATATCGGGCTGTGGCACGTTACCCTTACGTGAACGGTTCAACTTCTCATAGAGCTTTCGTGCTTTATTAGCGCGGTACAGTTCCTCCATCTCTTCACGGTCTCGATCTTCCTGCTGGCGCTTTTTCCTCCGGAAAATCGAGTTTTGTCTGTTCCGCGCCCGTTTGTATCGTGCCTCGTTCGCCCTCGTGCGGTGTTGCAGCAATCTCGCCCATGCTGCATTCTTCTCCTCAACTAACTGCTCACATTCGCCGTCATACTAGTCGTTTCTCTGATCCGGGGGCACCGTGCCTAGTGCAGCGGTTGCGGTGCTTCCAATGGCTGATCGAATATCTCTCCAGCCATCTTCAAGAGATGCTGCGCCTTGCTGCTCTTCCGTTGGGAGTGCCACTTCCAGCTGCTGCGCGTAGTCTTGGGCTAGTCTACCGTCTTGTAGCCGCCCAATGGAAGCGACGGACGACTCCGACGCGTGTTGATCACCATCGAGAGTTTTGAGCGCAAACATACTGCAACGAGATAGTAATCGGATTCAATATTCGCACTGCGGTAAGTGCGTACGTTCGTGATGTCGGGAAGAATTTGCCGTCGATTAGCACGTGGTCGATTTGGTTTTCCGTTACTTGATCAGGTGATCTCCATGTGGCCTTGTGGATATTTCTGCGGGGGAAGAAAGTGCTTCGGACTACCATTCCGCGGGAGGCTGCAAAGTTTATGCATCGTTGGCCGTTGTCGTTCGATACGGTATGCAGACTATCCGGTCCGATGACCGATCTAAACATTTCCTCCCTTCCTACCTGAGCGTTCATGTCACCGATGACGATTTTGACGTCCCGCAGTGGGCATCCATATGTCTGCTCCAGCTGCGCATAGAACGCTTCTTTCTCGTCGTCGGATCTCCCTTTGTGTGGGCAGTGCACGTTGATGATGCTATAGTTGAAGAAACGGCCTTTTATCCTCAGCTTGCACATTCTTGCGTTGATTGGCTGCCACCCAATCACGCGTTGGCGCATCTTTCCCAGCACTATGAAGCCGGTTCCCAGCTCGTTGGTGGTGCCACAGCTTTGATAGAAGGTAGCCGCTCGATGCCCGCTTTTCCACACTTTCTGTCCTGTCCAGCAGATTTCCTGCAGCGCTAGGACATCTAAGTTGCGGGGATATAATTCATCGTAAATAGATTATTCTGTCGCAACCTGCGAAGCCTAGCGACTTGCAGTTCCATGTTCCAAGCTTCCAATCGTGATCCTTTATTCGTCGCCTAGGTCTTTGCCGATTGTATCGAGTCGTATTATCTACTATGTCGTTCGTAATAGGCGGCTTATTGGGCCTGCGCAAACCTCCTGTCTCGTCGGAGGGCCGTCGTGTCAGGGCTGTTTAGCGTCCCACCTAACACCAGGACTTGGGCTTGTGCGCTTTGAGCGGCACACGGTCGCTTTGGCGGAGCCTACTTGCGGATTCATGCAGCTTTTTATAGAGGTTTAACAGGGCCCACTGGCAAACCCCACCACATCCTAGGCATGCGCCACAACTCGCAGATGGCCTGGGGAGGGATCGTCAAGCCCTTGGACATAGTCCCTGCTGCCTCCGACCTAAAGACCTAAATGATTCCAATAATGTTTTTAAATAACTAATTAAATGGTTTGTTTCCATCTAGAAGCGTATAAATTTATGCAAGTTATATCGAGAAATATCCGAAACAAAAAGTGGGGATCATGTATGTCCACTGTCCAGTCTCCCCTACTGTATTCTCTTCGGTTTCCGTGGGGTTGCTAGGAATGCTTAATGCAATCGTTCATAAGTCGCATGGTTTGCTAGATTTTTGCATCAAAACAAACTAGCCAGCTCTCTCAACATGGTGGTTTGGCTTGTTTAGTATATCAAATCACCTTCATTTAAGACACCTTGGGCCAGACGGTCTTGAAACCTTGTTTTTTTAAGGAAGTTGAAATCGGGTCCAACGTATAACGAAGGTACGGGTCTAGGCGAAGATCGTAACGGGATCAATGGGTATAAATAGTTCAGAGAAGTACTATTGAAACAAAAGAAAAACAGCTTTTGTTAGTATTAAAACTTTAGACGTGATGAACTTATAACATAAAAACCTAAAAAAAGTATTAAAACTTACTGCCGCAAAAAAAAAAATAGATTCATTCGTTGTCTTGCTCAGAGCCTATTTTTCTTTGGTAAACTACTGTTTGCGTCAAGCTTGTAGCTAAATCAGCAAGAAATAATTCAAATGGTCATTGCGTCATTCTTCTTTTCTGATTGGCATGTTCAATTGAGCGCTAAAGTTGAACTCTACGGTTGAATGAAGTCTTCTTATGCTTCCCATTGCGTACTTCTATGCAGTTGCTGATTTATTAGCCCTGCAGGTGAGCTATCCATTTTACACACGAATCTTGTACACAGATGAAATGAATTACGTTGCCTTAAATAAACTGTTAAGTTTACCATCGTGATATAACGCTTCACTTTATCCACAGCACCCACCACTTCATCGTTACCATCATAATCTTAATGCACTTATTCATTACCGCAAACACCCATGGCCTCATCCCGTGAGTCCACCGAATCACTCCATTTAGGATGTGACGAATAGCCGAGACTCATCATCATCATCATCGTCACAGCCATTATCACCGTTTACTGTTCCAGAAAGGCTGAACCCGTACCAACCGGCAGCAGAAGTGCAGGATGAGTGACAACGACGACGACGACCGACCGACCGACGCAAAGACTAAAAACTGCCCACCCTCTACCGAGTGCAATCATCCAACCACGAACGGGTAATGAATACACGACTAGACTTCAAAGCGATTTGTAAGAAGCTCTAACTGCGACTCCTCTAATCAAGAGCTTCTCTCCGGTCGGCTTCCCCGGCCATCAGAGCACACGAATCGAGAACCGACGACGACGGTTGGTGCCGGTGGGAATTGTGCAACCACGCGTAAAGTGAACTCGTACTCGATGCAGCGAAGGAACGTCAATGTGCTTACCAGGCTAAGACCGGTTTCCTCCCGGATCTCCCGGTATGAAGATGTTTCATTTTCGCAACGAGCGATGGATATTGCTTGGAAGGAAATCTACGGTGGAAATGGAATTCCTTAGAACACTGGAGGACTTTTCTAAGAATGCTGCTTTGAAGAAATCTCAGTTTCTAAGACCATCAATCAAATCTATGAGCGGAAATATTTGCACAACATGCCCATTTCTTGGAAGCAATAATAAATTATTATTAAGTTGCGGTGGGCAAGCATTGAGATTTATTTGTAACAACCGGTTCGGTTCGATATAATATAGCCGTGGAAAAGTGGAAGCCCAGTCTCCTATAGACATTGGCCAGGGTGAGAGAATGAAAAGAATTCTTAAGTTGCTGAAAGACTTTTGCTTTCGATCCCGTGGGAGAGTTCCCGTGGTGGTATTCATTCCGACGGAAGGCATGCGATAAGGGTGGTGACCTCGTGGGATTTACTACCCTGGTGGAGTGCGAAATAGGAGTATGAACTTGATGAAAAAAAAAACAAATTTATACTTATAGAAACTGCTTTATAAAAAATTAATGTAGCAGGGCAAAAACGTTACGATACATTGTAAATATCATCACAATACGGTCTTCCATATGCTAGAAAAGCAGAAACGAGTTGCATATATGAAGAATTTATGACAACCCAACCGGGAGCTAATAAAAATAGATGTAAATATGAAGGGAGAACGCAAGCCTTCTGAGCTGCGGAGGTCCATCGTAGCATAGTAGGGAAAGCACCTGTCTAGCGTTCTGGTTTCGTGGGATCAAACCCCACCGAAGGAAGTGCTTATCCTCCAATACATTTTTCGAACTTAATCTTTCACAAGTTGTGCAATTGCACAAATCAAGTTTCAGACATCGATGCACTGTTTTTCCTTGCCTGCTTTTCCCTCAAAGCGTATCTGCTCTTTTATTTCACCCATATTAATAACAATCGAAAACAAAGGAATTGATTTTTTTTTCTCATTATTGTGATGTTTTCAGTAGTGTATACGAACAATAATAATAATAAATAACGAAACAGATAAAGTCAAGATTGTCCCTTGAACAAATATTATTGATTTAGGAGCATGTTATTAATGAAGGAATAACTATCTTAGAATGTCTGGATTGTTTGGGCAGGATTTACATAATGAACCACGGCACGTGACGCAAATAGAATTTCAAGCATTATTGTGATCCAAAAGTAAAGCTATAATTAGGAGCTCTTAGAAACCCCAAGAACTAAGTATCTTCAACATTTACCTTCAACAATTGTTCCATTCCAGGTCCTCCAAGAATTCCCTGGAGTCCACACGTGTAATCAAAACCTTAAGATCTACACGCGTAACCAAAGGGCTGTTGTCTCTTTTTAAAAATGGATCATGTCCTATTTGATCCATTAAACCAAATTGGAAATGCCTTCAATAACTGTTCCTTTTCAGGTAATATATGAATTCCCTGGAGTATAAGCCTTAACCCTTCCGTTACCAACCCCCCTTTTGAAAACGAAAATTATAATCTTTTTGACTGTAACTTTTTTGTCTTTTGACATTTTTTTCGCAACTTTCACCAAAAGAAGCGGAATTTATTCAAGTTTCAGGTGCTCTATGAATTTTTAGGACTGGCCACTTGATACCGGAGTTATTCCGGATTTAAAATGGGTGTTAGCTTTTGGCCATATGCCAGAACGCATACTTCGGAAATGATTATTTTAGATATTTTGAAGAGAAACGACGCATAAACTATACCAAATTTGATCAGGAATTTGATCGGTCCGAAATATGGCCTGTATTCCGGAATCCGGACGTTCCGCCGGAACCTGTTACGGGGTCACTTTACGGAAATAGGCGAATACCATCATGCGACCCATCAAACTTCATGATTTCAAAAGTTATGGTATTCTATGGTAGTTTTGTACTTCCTGGACCGTATTTGAACCGATTGGAACCGGTAAACATTTTAACCCAGACAAACAGACATAACACATTGAACATTCACTCATCACATTTATCGTCGTTAAAACATGAACGACATCTGTTGTTTTCACTTAGTTCGGCAAATCACGAACCAGATGGCCCTAGTGAGAAAACGTCAAACTAGAGCAAATCCGATGCGTTCATCACTAATGACCGATTGCCCAACTAATAATTATTTAAAATGATAATAAATCAGTAAATCAGGTAACTATTAGAATTTCATGAGTGTTATGTCTGTTTGTCTGTGGTTTAACCATGAACCGGTTCAATGGACAATTTTGAAAAATAAGCAAGTCCCATCATGCGGCATACCAAGTTTCATGATTTCAAATATTATGGCATTCTATGGTAATTTTGTACTTCCTGGACCGTATTTGGACCGATTGGAACCGATAAACTGGTACCGGTTCAAGGGTCAATTTTGGGAAATAAGCAAACTCAAACCCTATAAGAGCACCTCCACGGGAGTCCTCATCGCTATTCTCTTTATAGCGCTCCCTCCCGAGTGCCCCATCTTCCCACCGGCGGTTTTTGTTTTAGGCTAGGATAGGATGTGCCAATTAGTCATTAAAAATCGTACCGATTTTCTGTCAAAATCGTACCGGTTGCTGACTGGGTGAAAATGACAATCGATTACTTCGATCGGCGGTTTCGCATTTTCAAAAGGACAGCTTGTTGTTACCTTGGCCGTGTTGCTGGGTAAATAAATTGAAATTTATAGAAAAAATCAAAAGTTTGATTTTTGTTTTTTTTTGAGTAAAATTAATTTCTGCTATACTGAAAATGATGTATGCATGATTCTCAAGTGTCATGCTTATTCAAAACACTTGATTTGAAGTATTATTTACCAACTTTTTATCCATTTCACTTAAAAACTCATCTAATTCCATGTTAAAACTTTTTTCTGATAGTACGTAGCATCTTTTACTACGAATAATTAAAGAAATGAACGAGAAAAGATGATTTTTTTTATATATATTGTTCGGCGGATTTTGCATAAAAATTATTTGGAAGCACTGGCCACCACCTCGTCAAAGCAACCGACTGAGAAAACAACAAGGCAGTCGCAATTAGGCTATCCATGAGGACATTCAGCGATGGGACTGACAATCGAAATCAAAACAAAGTGTGTATGCAGTTGAAGGCAACTCATTTCTGGTGTAAACCGCGCTTAACAATTTCCTTTGGATTGTTCTGTCAGTTCGGTCAGAATCTGTCAAAAAATCAAGGTAAACAAAAATCGTCAGCTGATCGCAGCCGTCTCATGGATTGCCTTATTCAATTGTCACATCCTATCCTAGGTTTTAGGTATAGCGTCTTCGTAAACATATTGAGTTCTCACCGGGCGTTGCTAAAAGTAGTCATCATCTTCTTCAATGGCTCTACATTTCAACTGGAACTTGGCTAACTGCTGAAAGTAGTATTCTATTAGTATTTCATCAGTTATTAATTTAAAGCTTTTCTATGCCCGCCATTGCATGCGTATGTAATTTGTGTGACAACTGACAACTATGCCCAAGGAGCCTACTCGAAAGCATCCTTGACCGAATCGGGAATAGATCTCGCCATCTCCGGAGGGAAATTCTACGCTTTTGATCACAAGGCTAGCTGGAGACCCGTCGTAGTAAATTTTTTCACCGTTATTTCTTCTGGACTTCCTTCCTCCTGGAAATTTCTTTCGGGGATTTATACTTGCAGTCGAAGAAATTTTCCGAAGTTTTCCCACAAGAATCTCTTGACAAAATCCAGCAGGAATGCTTTCACAGTTTTTTTTTCTCTGAAGAATTTCTCGGAGAAAAATATTTGTAACAACATCCGAAAGAATCCGGAGAGTTTTCAAATTAAACCACAAAAAAATTATAGGGCATTTCCAATAAAATCCAAATCCTGGGAGAATCTGGAAGAAATCCTAAAACTATTCTGGGAGAATTGCTTAAGATTCTTAAAAAAACACAAAGATTACTGGGGAGCTCCCGGAGGGATCCAAGATGAATTCCCAAAACAAATTATTTTTAAAAGACCGACAGAAAAGATAAACTTGCTGGAGCTTTTCTGGAGGAACTACTTGAAGAACATACTGAACAATTACTAAAAAAAACCTTCTGAGGCATTCCTGGAAGACCTTCCCTTGGAAAAACTATAATAACAAAATAAAACAGTGGAATTTTCTTTCGCGAAAAATCCATGAATATTTCGGGCTCTATCGGGCGCCAGTGCGCATCGTTCCTCATTATAGCTGATCCATTACTGTAATTATTTCTTCGCGGAGTTGAACTGGGGCACTATGTAGTTTAAAAAAATTGAATATTTCCATTGTTTTTTAGTTTACGTCGAAATTATTCTGAAAAAGAAAAACAAATTTTCTGCATTTTTTTTATCAATACCAAAGTGACGTTTCACAAAATAGCAACCCTGTATGGGGTTTATCAATACCAAAGTGACGTTTCACTAAATAGCAACCCTGTATGGGGCGCAAAATTTGGAAACTCACGGCTAATTTTGAGTTGCGTTCTTATTTTACATTCCCGTTTTGATATCTCCGGTGTAAAAGAAGGTCCCTATTAGGGGCCCGGAAATAGCGATAGGGACCCAGATGGGGACTCCCGTGGAGGTGCTCTAAGCAAACTTCATAATTTCAAAAGTTATGTGTTCATATGGTATTTTTCTGCTTCCTGGTATCATGCGGTATATCAAACTTCATGATTGGCATTTTCATGCTAGTTTTGTATTTCCTGGTCCATATTTGAACCGATTGGAATTAGTTGACAGGTGAACTTGGGCACTTGTTCTGAGGTCAATTTTGGGAAATAGGCACCGGAAATAGGAAATAAACACCGCATCCAGTTAGCCTTGCGAACAATACCGTCGCATTGCCAATCCGAAGATGGAGAGTTTGTTTCTCGGTCCGGTCCTGGATGTTTTCGGGTGGAGGATATTTTCGGCACCCTGGGTATAGTTTATGCAGCATAATTGTATCAAAAAATGCATGTTCATGCAGTTAGAAAGCAGAATCACCATCTTCAACTAGAGGTCGCACATTAATACAACACACATTTGTACGAAAGTTTACTCCCGACCAGGGCGGGAATCGAACCCACACTCCACAGCACATGCGTTTAGACGATTGACGTCGCCAACCGCACTGCCATGAAGCTCACAATTGATGGGTATAGAAAAGTCTTCAATGAATTACAGCAGTAATGGTCATAGAATACTAAGTTGAAAAGCAAGCCAAGATCCAGCTAGAATCTGGAGTTATTGAAAATGAAGAGGAAAATCATGTGTTTGGTATCATCATGTTTTCGATAGTTATTGCATTATATGATGCATTTGTATTTTCTAAGTAACATTTTTCTCCATTCGACCAGTACAAACATTTCAATAGGTTCAAATATTGCCCATGAAGTGAAAAACTACCCGTCTACCGGTTCCAATCGGTTCAAATGCGATCCAGGAAGTACAAAACTACCATGGAAGACTACCATGCAATAATTTCTGAAATCATGAAAATGTATATGCCGCATGATGGGATTAGCTCATTGTCCAAAAATTGACCTTCAAACCAGTACTCGATAAATCCGTTTAACGTTTCCAATCGGTTCAAATACGGTCCAGAAAGTACAAAACTACCATAGAATGCCATTACTTTCGAAATCATGAATTTGGGTTTGCTTATTTCGCAAAATTGTCCCTTGAACCGGTACTCGGCAAATTAGTTTACCGGTTCCATTCGGTTAAAATACGGTCCCGGAAGTACAAAACTATCATAGAATGGCATAGCTTTTGAAATCATGAAGTTTGATACGCCGCAACTTATTTCCCAAAATTGACTCTTGAACCGGTACTCGGTAAATCAGTTTACCGGTTCCATTCGGTTAAAATACGGTCCCGGAAGTACAAAACTACCATAGAATACCATAACTTTACATGATTGTACATGATTGTATTCGCCTATTTCCGTAAAGTGACCCCGTAACAGGTTCCGGCGGAACGTCCGGATTCGGGAATAAAGGCCATATTTCGGAGCGATCATATATACGTCGTTTCTCTTCAAAATATCTAAAATAATCATTTCCAAAGTATGCGTTATGGCATATGGCCAAAAGCTAACACCCATTTTAAATCCGGAATAACTCCGGTATCAAGTGGCCAGTCCTAAAAATTCAAAGAGCACCTGAAACTTGAAGAAATTCCGCTTCTTTTGGCGAAAGTTGCGAAAAAAAAAGTCAAAAGACATAAAAGTTACAGCCAAAAAGATTAGGTACCCCTATTTTTTCGCTGTAAATACAGATAGACGTAACTCATTGTTTATACATCATGATTTCTACAAGAGTTTGAGGCTTTCAATCCTCGTTAAGGAATAATTCCGAGCCACTTGGAGATGAGCTTCCGATCATCTTGAGATGCATGAATTAATGAACCGTTTATATTAAAAACACTTACCACGGGCAAACAACACAAATAAACTAGTATTATTCTCAGAATTAGGCCGTTCAAAGTCTTTTCTATTCAACTCGGTTCATGATGGCACATCGCCAGCCATGTAGCATGCGGAGGGTCCACAAATCGTCTTCCACCTGATCGATCCACCTTACTCGCTGTGCACCTCGCCTTCTTCCGAGCCTTTTGATAGGAGCCTTCTAAGCATCTTGAAACGAGCCCTCGAGCTTCTTGAAAGAAGTTTCCGAGCCTTTTGAACGGAGGTTTTCAAGCCTTTTAAAAGGAGGCTTCCAAGCCTTCTATGAGGCTTCCAAGCTCCTTGGCAGGAAGGCTCTGAACCTTTTAAAAAGAGGCTTCCGACCCTGTTAAAACCAGGCTTCTTAGTGTTTTGAAAGGACTTTTCTCAGTCCCTTGAAAGACGATTTCCGAGCCTCTTGGAGAAAACCTTCCGGAAAGCTTCTTGAGAGGAGGCTCGCAAACTTCTTGAAACGATGCTTCTGAGCCTCTTGGAAGGAGTCTTCTAAATGTCCTAAAAGGATGCTTTTCAGCATCTTGAAAAAAGGCTTCCCAGCCTCTTCAACCGAGGCTCTCGAGCCTCTTGAAAAAAAAAATGCGCCGTAGCCTCTTGAAAAGAGGCTTCATGACCTTTTGAAAGGAAGCTTCCAAGCCTTTTGTAATTGAGAAATTGAAATACATCCGCCATTACACCTTTTTGCTCGAGGCACTCTCTTTTTTTCTTGAGCAAGTGTAAACGGAAATCTGAAACCATACACCTGAGGAGGTTAACTCAGGTAGGTGGGGATGGAAAAGGTATCCGAAGCTGCTCTATCGACATCATCCCAGATATAACGCACACCGCCTCATATGATATGGTGCGATATGCGCTTGCGACTCGTAGGCACATCAGCCGGTGTACTCTGATAAGTTTCTTCACATTGTACTTGGCATTTAGTGCTACGGTGCTGGTACGCCATAGCGGATGATAGACAATGCTACAGCCGTTATCAACCTACGCACCTGACTATGCACCGCTGATCTGTTGGACATCATTCGTGATAAAGATCGCCAATGAAGCCCGCTGGCATGCATAATCGACGTGGCTCGTGAAATCGAACTTATCGTCGATCATCACGCCCAGATGCTGAGACCTCACGGAGTTAGCTGTGCAGGTCCCTACTTCTATCCTCGCTTGCTCCAACCCATGGCGGTTATGCACCATCACGACTTCCGTCTTGTGATGAGCAAGGGACAGCCGCCTCTAGTTGAGTAATTCCTCTACTCTGCCAATCGCGTATGAAGCCTTCAGTTCGACTTCGTCGAGAGTGTCTCCTGTAACTTCTAGCATTACGTCATCCGCGAAGCCTTCGATTTTCACTCTGGCCGGGAGACTTGAGCGTAATTCTCCGTCGTACATAATATGCCACAAAACCGGTCTGAGGTGAGGATCGATCCCTGTAGAACACCCGCTGACACTTCGATCGACTTTTGACGAGCATCCGTGTCGTATATCAACACCCTATTCTGAAAATAACTTTTCAGTATCCTGCACAGGTAATCCGGAACTCTCAATCGATGCAGGGAGTCAGCAATAGCTACCCAGCTAGCGTTATTAAACGCATTTTTTTACATCAATTGTAATCAATGCGCAGTACCTAATACCTCGCCTGTTCAAACCTCCGGGGATTTCTCAGGAGGCGTGCTGTTAGTCCTAGCCATCACCATCCTGTATGCATCTCTCCATGGATTGTCGTTCGCCATCCTGCACAGCCGCTCAAAGCAGACTCTCTTACTACATTTGATCTCGTAGTTCAGAGCTCTGCTCGCTGTTTGGAACACCCGGCATCTCTCGACCTTTTTAGCGTCTGTTCTGGCACGTCGCAAGGTTCTACGAAGGTCTGCAATTGTGTCTGTCCAATTGTGTCATCACATCGCATGCATGATTTAGTACATCGATTAACTCATCGCCACTTAATCCTGTTGTTCGTCTCTCCCATCGTAGTGATTCCTCCAAGAGTTCTGGATTGAACTGCGAGGTGCGCCATCCTAGATCGGTTTTGCCGATCCGCCTTGTGGTTGCGACGGGGGTATTCCGGGCCATAAAACGAATTTCCTGATGATCGCTGGAGGTATGCCCTTCATGAACCTTCCATTTTGGCTCTGCCGTCCATCCCGCGCTGTAGAAGGTCAAATCGATGCGTGAATCATCGCTCTATTCCGCCAACGTTCAGTGGCACTTGGCCTTCGTTCAGCAGGACTACGTTCAGTACCGCTAGCAACTCTAGCAGGGTATGATCTCTAGCGTTTGTGAACCGCAATCCTCAGTCCATTGCCCACGCATTGAAGTCGCCTGTCACAACTAATGGTTTTAAGCCAGTTAGTTTCGCTGCAAGAATGTCGACTTCCCTAGTAAACTGCACTATACTCCAGCTGGGAGGACAGTAGCAGCTTCAAAACGTAAACACCGTTTACCTCTGCTATGACGAAACCCTCATCATCAGGTGATGATAATATCTCCTGGATGGGGTATCGCCCGCAAGTCCAGATGGCCACCATCTGAGACTTATCTGCAATCCAACTGTCGTTTCCAGCAGGGATGCGGTATGGATCGGACAGCAAGGCTACATCAGCTTTACACTCGGTAACCGACTGTTGTAGCAGCAGCTGAGCCGCCTTGCAGTCGAGGTACACTCTGGGCCAGCGACAATACCCCCAGGGGTACATGTACCCAAGGTTAAACACCGCTGTTCTTTTTGATCTATTAACAAAATTGGATACGCCTTCAATAGCTGTTCCTTTCCAGTTCATCCAAGAATTCCCTAAAGTATACGCATTGAGGTCTACACGCGTAACCAAATGGTTGATGTCTTTTGTTTTAATGATTCATGCCCCGATCCGGGAAACCAAATTGGATTTGCCTTCATTAACCGTTCAGTTTCAGGTCATCAAAGAATTCCCCGAAGTATAGGACTTAAGGTCTACACTCGTAACCAAAGGACTGTTATCTCTTTTTTGAATTGGCTCATGTCCTATTTGGTCTAGTAAACCAAATTGGATACGTCTTTGATTACTGTTCCGTTTCTGGATAGGTATCCAATAATTCCCCGGAGCCATAATGTCTACACGCGCAACCGAAGGGCTGTTATCTCTTTTTTTTTTTTAAGTCTCATGCCCTATTTGGTTTATTAAGTCAAAATGGATACGCCTTCAATAGATGTTCTGCTCCAGGTCATCCAAGAAATCTTTATCTTTTTTGAAAATGATGCAATCCATCGACTAAAATTGGATATACCTCTAATAACTGTTGCGTTTCAGGTTATCCAAGAATTTCTTAGCGTATAGGCCTTTAAGACTACACCAACATTTGAAAAGGGCGTAACAGCCAAAATTTATTCCTGCTGATAGCTATATATGTAGACGAAGAATCCGAAGGAAAACATTTTGGCTGTTACGCCCTTTTCATATGTTGGTCTAGAAGTCTACACGTGTAAACAAAGTGTTGTTATCGTTTTTTGAAAATGATTCATGCCTATTTGACCTATTTAACCAAATTGGATACAGCTTAAACAACTGTTCCGTTTCAGGTCATCCAAGAATTCCCTGGAGTACAAGCCTTAAGGTCTATATACTCAACCAAAGAGTTATTGCTTGACGTTGAACTTTTTGACGTCTTATATTTATTCGCAATCCCCAAGAATTAATTTCCCGGACACGAGAAATATTACTCGTGTTCCTTTTGACGTAGGATTTTTAATTTAATAGTTGTTTAGAGTTTCATTCCGTTTTTTTGTTTTCCGAAGCGATAGAGCCTGCCGACTTGCCGAGAATTGGGCAAGTTGACGGATGTGTGGAGGTAACTGATTTGTGTTTTGGTCGGAGTGCCGCATGGGCAGGTCTTTGGGGTTGTATTCTGCCGGAGTATTACTTTTGGCAGCGCGAGCAAAATTGTTTGGTCAAGATTTTGTGGGTTTTTCTAATAGCGTTCTCTCTTTTTTCAGTTGCAGGATTATTCGCGAAAGAGTTGGTAGATTTGTTCTCTTGTTCGTGGGTACTTTGTGCGGAAAGATGGTAGACCAGCGGAAAAGCGGCTGGGTCAGTGATTTTTTGACGTAGAATTACGTCCTTCGGTAAGACAGGGGGGTCATTCCAAAGTTTCAAATAAAGGACCGTCACGAAAAGAGGTCAGGAAGTACGAGCCTATAACTCAGCCGTTTTTCAACGGATTCCGGATATTTTGATATGAGTCGATCAGTTAACTCTCTAAGATTTTATACAACTATTGTTAACAATTGATTCAATGCTTTCACCTATTGAAAAATACAATTTCGACCGCCAATGCTGAAATCGCACTTTAACAGTAAATTGCCTACATTTCGGTTATTAGCCATTCGGCATAAACATGCATAAAATGTTGTTGATCAAATTTCGCATCCACTATCGCACCATACGTAATTCTACGTTCAATTTGCGGTCAAATCTTTGATACAACCCTCTCCTTTTTTCTTATTTTCTAGTTTGCAGGTTATAGTAGTAGATGAGGAGCAAAGTTGGCACGGTGATCGGCTGGATATTGTTGGTGAGTTTTGATGGACCCACGAATGAAGGCGGGATCATAACGGTCTCCATTGGGTTGGAGTTCTTTGGGTGTGGCTTTGCGGGTTCGGTGTTCGCAGTAGGGACTCCGATGCTCACTTGCCTCAAAGCGGCAGGATCAATAAGAACTGAAAAGTCCTTTGAAGCAGTGATTGGAGCAGGATACGGCCGAGTGCGAGCGTTCTATAGATGGCAGCAGTTGGGGTAGGATTTCAAGAAGGAAGGCGACAATCGTAGAAGACTCGGTTCTGTCCCTCGAGGCTGGACCAGGGCCGGTATTCCCGGTGGCGGTCAATTTCCCCTTGTCGAGGCGATTTAATGATGATGAAAAATCCCGCATACCGCTTGGGTCCCCGGACGATAGTCGCCTCGAGTCTACGAGAGCGCCATTCACCGGGTTCCGGTTAGGGCATTGGCCGTCGGCATTCACAGAACTGGGTAGGTGAGTTTGTCTTGTCTAACCAATATATTTGTTTGTATCGATTTTAGGTGCTTCGCCGGATGATTCCTTGGTGGATATGTGTGGTGTTTATTGAAGTTTCTGAAGGAGTAGAACGGTAAGCTCGTATTTTCGTACTGAATCTTGACGATTTTTTCAGAAAGACAATCTTCGTGTCGTTTGATTTGGGGGTCGTCTTTGCTTCATTCGCGTGGGTAGTCCTTCAGGTCAGCAGCAAGGGGCAGATCAGTGTATAATGGTGGCATGCTTATAATCTGTTCTAATGCGCCAGCAGCCACCCAGAGGGATCCCCGTTCCGGTCTCATTATGCTTCCGTCCGGATGGCCGCGAGGCAGTCATCATTCCTCTCTGCTTAGATGTCCGGCATTCGATAGTCCATGGTGATTTCCCACTCATTGGTGACAGGCGATGGCGGTTGAAGAAGGGTCATAACAACTTGGTAGAATTCTCTGGCGGTTCGTATAGTGGCCGGGAGGACGCCGAAGTCAGTTCCCTGGTTGGAGCATGGCTTCCGGTTCAAGGGCGCCCCGGCGATCCATCCTCGGGCAGCAATAGCAGATGATTCATTTCGCTGTATGGATTGGATAGGAGTAGAGGTGTGCGCCGGTAAAAAAATTCTCGGCGGCGGCGTTTGTCAGAATTCCGGCCGGCGGTGGCGGCGTTTTCGGCATCACGCCGAAAGCCATTTGGTCCGGCGGCGTGTATTGGCGTGGCTATTTTTTAATAACATTATTTTTTTTCAAGTTTTATTTTTGCATTTTTGTATTTGACGCTCTCTGATTGTCCCACACCTTTAACAGTCATTCGCTTTTGCGGGCGATCGATCCTGTCAAATTAGCTAAGACATAACTCCGCTGCAATGTTAATAGCGGTAGGTTGGTGGCTGATCTACGAAAACTTCGCGAGCCTTTTATGAGGGTGGCGGTAGTGTTCGATGATTTTTCATCATGGTGTCGTGGGCAGCAAATTTGAATTGTTTTCCATGGGGTGACACATTTTCGGCCAAATGGGTCTAATGATTTATATGGCCAAACACCTTTCGGCCAAATGGTCCGTTTAGTCGAAAGTCATTCGGCGAAAATCCATTTGTTCGAATGCCGCTTGGCTGAATAACACGTTAAGCCGAATTCTATTTGGTGGAAACGTTTGTCCGTTGTTTCGTTGTTTCTTTGAGACGAAAATGGTTTGACCGAAAATGTAATTTGGCCGAAAGCGACATACAGCGAAAAGGGACATTCGACCGAGCTCGTAATTCGGACAACAAAGGGCCCTCCTTAGCCTAGCGGTAAGCAGTACCCTAGCAGCACACAGGTTCCACATAGGTTACTGCAACTTTTATGCGACCAGATTCAGTCACAATCAAGTTGCTGCAACCATTTTTGTCTAACTTGTTCTGTCTGGGTAGTGGAAATACTCGCATCACGAATGAAAAAAGAGTGTGATTGGGCCTATCAAAAATGTCACACTCGCGCGATCCTACTTCCTGAATTTTTCTGGCGCTTGCTTTGTTCGCGAGTACGGGCAGAACAAAGACAAAAAGCAGGGCAGTATTTTGTTCGGGAGTAAAAATCACGGTCGCGAGTATTTTTGATTACTTTGAATACAATGAATAAATTTGACTTGACATAAACATAATAACAATGAACAATTGTGTTCTTGCTCGAACATCCGTGAGAAACATGTTCCGAGGTTGTTTTATGACTTTTTGCAAATTAATCCGAATGACTCGCAAAGCTTCACGAACATTTTTCGGTTTTTGACCCTTCCTTCGGAAGTGTCTATAATTTCACTTTGTATGCGTTACGCAGGTGTGTTACGTATTGATCTATCAAGAAATCTCGTGAATTATTAAATAAAATGTATGGTATTTCAAACAAATACACTTTGACATTGAAAATATAATTATAACAAATAATATGACATGGAATTATGCCTATTTTTCTGATTTGTTTCAAAGAAACAAATGATTTTAATTTAGGAACATATAGAAGCATGTACAAAAATCTTCTCAGAAAAGCAAAAACGTAAAATTGAAAAGGATTTCAAAAATTTCTTCAGTGGAAGCTAGATAGCAAATGTGAGCATGTTTTGAGACACTAATAGATCACTTGTATGCATGTATGTGTGCGTATGTATGCAAATTCTGAAATTTACTACCATAAAATCTCGCTCATTTTAAGGCATTGAACAACTTTAGTTTTACCAAATTAGGCATCCATAAGGCGAAATATATGTTATTATTGAACGCTATTGAGTTTCGCTCAGATCAATGACTGATTTAGTTAGTTCTGGATTAATTAATATCGAGGTATCTGGAAATTACGAGTACAATATATTAATCCAACGTTACGATAGTTACTAACCATGTCACAATAGTTATTCAATCCGACGAGCGCCTTATAGACAGGCAGCATGAAGCACAGTACGTTATCATTCGTTAAGTTGTCATTCAACCCATGACATCCGCCTTTGGGTAGGCAGTTATTTTGCCAGCTTCAAGATAAATCACCGTGGGAAGCTGAGTAGTTTTATCTCGGTTTAAATACTGGAGTCTGGAAAAAAATCCTTATAACTGAAGCCCCAAACGCAATACAACGGAACAGCGACGGAAACGGAAAATTTGGCAGCTAGCCCATATATTTTCTGTCAAATTTGCCGTATCCGTCGCCGTTCCGTTGTATTGCGTTTGGGGCTTAAGGAAGGGTCAAAATCTCACTGTAGGTGGATTAATCTGGGTTTTTTTTGTTTGTTTTCTCTGCAAGTAGTACTTGTAGGCAAGAAAAACGCAAAACAAATGTTTGCGAGTATTTTGCATTGCCTTCTTCTCGTTTTATGAGTAAGGTTCACAGATTTCCACCATTGGCGGTTATAAAGCAAGACCATGCTGAGGGTCGCTCGGTTCGATTCCCGGCGATGGCCTAAGCAATTTTCGGTTTGGAAATTGTCTCGACTTCCCTGGGCATAAAAGTATCATCATGTTAGCCTCATAATATAGAAATGCAAAAATGGTAACTTGGCTTAGAAACCTCGCGGTTAATAACTGTGGAAGTGCTGAATGAACACTAAGCAGCGAGGCGGAATGTCCCAGTGGGGGATGTAATGCCAATAAAAAGAAGAAGAAGAACCCCTTAGGCTTAAACTGTTGTTTGGCCCAAAATGTCGTTATACCGAATAGATCATTTAGCCGAAAATGCCCTTTGGTCGTTTTGCAGAAAGAGCCATTTGGCCCGAAAATGACCTTTCTGCAAAACACTTCGACGCCTGAGCATTTCGGCCAAATGGCTAAATGTCAAAAGACCATTTCGGTAAATTGAGGTTATCGGCCAATGATTTTTTTCAGCCAAAGGAATTGTTAGACCGAACGACATTTTGGACGGTATGTACCTTTCGGCCTTTCGGACATTTTTGGCGAAATAACTTTAGGCTAGCTGGGCTTCAGCTAAATGGTTTGTACGGTCAAATAGCGTTCTGTTAAATGACCCTGCTTCGTTCGAAAATTCTATTTCATCGAGAAATTCTTCGGGCTTGAAGTTCTTCTTAGTTTTTCTCAAGAAAATCATTGTATATAATATCATGTACGAAAATATCACGAAAAATTAAGTTTAAACGGGATGAATTGGGGATATCTATCGGGAAATTCTGCGAACTTCTTCGCATTTTAATCGGCGTGGAAAATCATAGTTAAGCGGGGTGACAAGATTTAAACGGCGGCGCGTCGATCCAAAATTGTCGGCGGCGGCGTGCCAAAAACTGTCGGCGACGACGGTGTGGTGCGGCGGCGCATACCTCTAGATAGAAGTCGAGTTTTCCACGAGGATGATGCGCAGTGCTAAAGTGTCTTTTTCTTTGGTTGAATCGTGGGGCTTTTGTGTTTCCATTTGAATAGGGAGGACTGGAGGAGGGCAACACGCACTCGCAGCGCTCGGAGGAAAAGTCACCTGTCACCTTTTTCATTTTGCTTCACCGTATTGTTTGTGATTTTTTACAGAACAACTTGACATTGTTGTTTCACGAGGGAGAAATTTGCAACTGTATCAATGACTTTTTCCGCTTATTGTAGAAAGATTGAAGCCTGCTCAGAGTATTTTCCACTTCTATTCAGTAAAGACCCATTGTTGATTATATCACAAATTTCGGTAGCTTGCCTACACTCCAAAAAATCTAAACGTTGTTTCATGTAGAATGAAAATTCTATCGAAAAATCAGGTAAAAGTTACGTGAATTTTAGGTGGAAAAAATCTACGTACTTTTTCAGGTGGAAACAGCGTGCAGATTTGTTTGGGTGTATGTGAAATTCAACGGAATTTTCACTGACAATTCTATTAATTTTCCACAGAAAAATCTTCTTAATTTTCTCAGAAAATTCTTTAAAATGTCCACCAAAATTTCTCCGGATTTTGAACGAAAAAATCTTCGAAATTTCCACGGTAAAGTCTCTTAAGTTTTCGCTGGAATTTTTGGAATTTTAACGAAATTGTTTAAAGAACTTCCGCAGAATGTTGATGAAATTTGGTATTTATCGACAAATGCTTTGAAATTTCCACTGGAAAATGCATTAAATTCTTAGGAGTTTAAACGGCTAGTTTAAGGAATATCAATTGGAAAAAATATAAATTTTACTTAAAACTCTTCAAACAGGGATAATATTCAATTTGGTGGTTAGTTATTATCAAAGTTAGCGGAAAACCTGTTTTATTTTCAGAACATTTTTGACGTAAATTTTTATTTTACTAAGAAAAAAAAATCGATTTGCTGGTTATTATGTATCATCAGCGTTATCATCATCATAAACTCCGCCTGTGAATTCCTTCTGGATTTAGCATTTATTTGGAAATTACTTTGAAAATTCTTTTAGGAATGCTTTAGGTGGGTCACTTATGAAATCCTTCGGAAATGTGGGTTATGCTCTCATTCGGGTCAAAAAGTTCAATTGTAATCGAGCTTTCACGACACTGGTTGAATTTCCTACAAAAGTCGCCTACGTTATTAGTGTACGAGCCCTTATAGTTTACTCTGCCAGAAATATGCGTCAACATTATTACGAATGTATAAATGGAAACCCCAAGAAACGTAAATAAACACACTTACATATAACAGCATACCACGCGCGATCAACGATCGCCGAGGGAAATTGTAGCGTGCATAAAAAATATGGGAAAATTTCAGTTTTAGCACCACGCAGAAGAAAGAACCCTATTGTTGTTGTTGATTTGTTGGTGTTTCGTTTCTTTCCGGTACCCAGCGCTATGTTGATGGGTATATCGAGTTGAGAGTTTGAAATGCTGATCAGCCACCAGCAGCAACGGTGTGAACACTCATCAAATCCAAAGCAAAACGCGCGCGCGCCAAAGGAACGGTGGATCATGGTGCAGTCAGCACGGAGAGTGCGACTATGCTTGAAAAACATGAAATGTGTGCGAGACGCGAGAGCTAAGCATAGAAATTTAAAAGCAAAGGCAGCATGCTGCAGAGTTATGCGAGAGAATAGCTGAAGATTTCAGTTTAAGTCATACCTACATGGAGGTGCTATTCTGCCACGGTGGGAAACGGGAGAGAACAAAAGGTGAACGTAACGACTGGCATGGTGCAGCGAAACGGACGAAGCAGCGTGGCGCGAGAGAATTATAAAATTGTTTTGGGCTAATTAGATTTGCCTGAATGATGGCCAACATTTTGCAGCAGGAATTTATCCTAAATTTAAAAATGGTCAGCTTGAAAGTATTGGAAAAAGTTAATATGAACAGTTAACAGTAATCAACAATTTGATGTCACAATACTCGGTTTGTGGCCACGTCCTACCAATCAGGGCTGCATCCCACACTCGCCAAGTCGTTTTGCATTCATATGCCATATGCAGGGTTTGTACTTTTCGTTTCGATGAGACGAAATCAAGCGATTTTCGGGTCGGAAGTTCTTTCAGAAATATTTCCCGATTTTTTCAGGATTTCGTCTGGAAATTCTTTCAAGAAGTTCCTCCAGTAATTCCTCTGGAAAATCCTTTGGAAAATCCGTCAATATTTCCTTCAGAAACTCTTACGGCAGTTCCTTCGAAAATTCATCCAGTAGTTTCTCCATATATTCATCCAGAAATTCCTCTAAGTGTTCCTACAAAAAGATCGACAGGAGTTCTTCAAAAAGTTTGTCCCGAAATACCTCCAATAGTGCTTCCGGAATTTTCTGAAAAAAAATCTTCGGGAAAGTCCTTCAGCGCATCTTCCGGAAATTCCTCAAGGAGCCCCTACGGAAATGCTTGCTTTTCTGGGAAAACTTTTTAAGGAAACCCTACGGACATTCCCCCAGGGGTTCCTCCAGATATTGATCCAGGAGCTCCTCAAGAAATTTCTCCAAGAGTACGTAAGGAAAATCTGGCAAGATTACTTTGAAGAAAAATCCTCCAAGAATTCTTCCGGAAATTACTACAGAAACTGCCTCAGAAATGCTTTAAGGAGTTTCTTCGTATATTCCTCCAGAAGTTCTTCCAGACATCCCTTCGGGAGTTCGCCCGTTCGTTCAAGAGTGTGTGTGTGTGTACAAACTAACCCCCACTGTCTGGCAGTGATGTTATGGAAGAAAGCTGTCTGTTAAAAGAGTCAGATTTAATCCGTGACTTAGAAAGTGCTAGCTCTACTGCAGCTCCAGTGACCCATTTCAGAGTGCCTGGTATTTCATGTCCACTCCGAGGTCACTATCACTAACAGTAAGCCCCGCCTGGTTATGCTACCGTTTATCAAATGGATAAGGGTAGCATAATCAAACTTCCGGATTCAAAATTTATATAATATATTTTGAATTAAGCGCGTGTTTAGTTTAATTCATTATACATATATTTTGAAATAGTTGTTGTATCTTACCCTTTCTATGTTTCTCACTTTTATTTAATGGTGATCCTCCTCGTTACACCCTGTCCACTTGTCCTATTAACAATTACTATGAACCAAGTTAACGATAAAATTATCGAAAAGAGTGTAAATAAGTTAAAAAGGTTGGGATAAATAGAATGATACGATCTCACAATTTATCCGAAATATACAGCAGTGAATATAATGCAGGTGTATCCTCGAAATCGTAATCGAAGCTCTGCAAGACATCACAATTGTCGCATGATTTGAAAAAAGAAAAAACACCAGAGCCTCGTCGAATAATAAAAACATTAAAGTCACACTGTTACGAAACATAAATTGATACAAATAATTTAATATAAAGTTTTCCCTCTTTGATTAAACCAGGCTATTAATTGATGAACTTGGTTAGGTAATTTGATGACTACCCGTAATGCTGGGTAGACACCTTTACGTGGTGTGTTACGGGGTTAGATCTACCACGGTTACATTGCCAGCTACAGGCAAATCCTAACCCAACGAATACCTTCCTCATTATCCAACTCCGTGGTACTTATGAGGGTGTCGTTAAGTCGGTGGCCTCTCGTTAAGTAAGTACTACATCAACACTTCCTTCCTCTCCCTAGTTACGGTGAAGATGGGCGTGGCCAGGAGTAGTAATCCTCATGCTTTTGTTATTTTTGTTTAAGACTGGAATCAAGGACCACTCCCCTTCTTGATTTCTGATAGCATTCTAGATAAGGATCTCAAAAGTAAAACATGAGTATCACTAGTGTCCAATCTACGAATTACACCGTAACAATGCTAATGCTAATGCTAACTTGGTTAGGTAATTTGATGAACGTTCTCATTTACCTTTCCACCGCTGATTTATTTTTTAAGTATAACGATAAATATTGATATTATTGCAAATTGGTGGTGTTTGGAATAACAGCAGCAAAACAACAGTTTTTGTTTTATTGGACTGAATAATTGAGTGACGCGAATTTTTTTTTCTGGAATTTTTATGCGTCGTAATTCTCCAATGCAAGAATCTCGACGTGCTGATAATAGAAATTACTATGCCAATAAATGAAGGGTTGACCTGTTACATTAATATTAAAATTACTGAGTTTTGGTTAATAGTTGTTATATTTAGTGAGCACCAATCATCAAAAGAAGAGCAAACAAATGTATACCAGTTGAGCTCCACCTGTGTTTTAATGTAACTATTCATTATTCCCATCCTTCAATTTGGCGAATGTCTTAGACTGCCAAGAATATAGGTATTTTCCCCTACATACAATAGTTTGACACCCACAAAATACACTAATGTTTGCTGTTGTAAAGGTTATGCGAAATAGCTTAGAAGAAGTAGGCTATTTCGTTAGATCGTCTTCCTCTATGACAGTGATTCCCAGCATCTCAAGCGTCTCCCTCCCAAAAGATCTCCCCACAAAAAATAAGCTCCCATCCTTACTTGTACGAAAGCAAAGAAAAAATATCATCCTTGGCTGGCATCCTGACAAAAATTCACACCGATTTCAAAATGTTTCCTCACGACACGATCAAAGCAAAAAAAAAGAAGAGTCGCGGCCGGTAGATTGCAATAATATTCTGCCCTGATCCAACCACACGCAGTGACTCTGAGTCCTAATACACCAGATCGGTAGATACATTTCAAAGCTTTAGCCCAATATACTGCGAGACAAACACTGAGACTGAGAATCACTACTCTATGATGCAAATTAAATCTTCCTCACAAGTATCCATATATTATTTGAAACCGAGGAATAGGAACAAAACATATCATTTGATATAGAAACCAGAACAAATATTCTAAACATAATCCTAAATCGTGTCTTCAGAATCGTCGACTTCACACGAAGAATCAGCTTTATTCCAAAAATTTGAAATGATCTTGAGCACGTAATCGCCACGTCCGCCTTATAAGTTTCATATCAGGAAGCTATAGGCAAGTAGGATCAGACCCCACAATCAGATGTACATAAAAGAATCCAAAAATCCAGAAAAAATTGGGCCTGAAATTAAAGAAAAATATGACAGCAGAGAAACAAAATCATCTAACCCGGTCAAGGCCTCCTTCGGTCGTTTTCCTCAGTCACATGCAGTGGATCGTGTGGCTTTTTATTCCGTTTCACATGCGTGAGGATGACGATGTCTCACTATTCTGCTTTGACAACAAGAAACGGACTACTCTTCGCCTGTTCGTTCAAGAGTTCTTCCAAAAAATTCTCAAGGAGTTCCTCCAGAAATTCCTCTAAGAGTTCTTCGGAAATTCATCCACGAATTCTTCCGGAAATTCCTTCAAGAGTTCCTGCGGGAAAACCGCCTGGATTTCTTCTAGAATTTCACTCGAAATTTTTTCAGGAGTTTACTCAGGAAGTCCTCCGGTAAGGCCGCCAGCATTTCCTCCAGAATTTCCTCAAGGAATTCCTACGGTAATTTCTTCCTGACATTCCTTCGGAAATTTATCCAGAAATATCATTCGAAATTTCATACGGAAAGTTTGAAATCAGAAAATTCACCCAGCTCTTTAGGAAATTCCTTCAATTTCTTCGGACATTCATTCAGGAATTCTTCTAAAAATCCCTACAACGGAAAGTCCGCCAGGAGTTCTCCCAGAAATTTCTCCAGGAGTTCCTCCGAAAGTTCCTTCAAGAATTCCTTTGGTAAATAATCCAATGGAAGAGTTTTCTAGGGGCTTCCATCAGCAAAAAGTAAGTCCATCAGCAATTCCTTCAAAAACTGCTCTGAAATTACTACAAAAGTTTCTCAGGGAATCCTTCGGTAATTCCTCCAGTCCTCGGTTCCTCGTCTGGAAAGACCTATAGGAGCTCCTCCAGATATTTCTCAGAAAATCCAACCAGGAGTTCCTTCTCAGGAGCGAAAATGCCTCTAGGTCTTCCTCCGGAATTCCCTCCAGTAGTTACTTCGGATATTCGTCTAGGAGTTCCTTCGGAAAGCCCTTCTAGAGTTCCTCCGGAAATATCACCCGAAACACCTAAAAAAATCCGTGAAACTCGTGGAAGATATTCCGGAGAACTCTTAGAAGATTTCCGGAGTAATTTTTGAAGGATTCGCTGGAGGAGTTTCCGAAGGAACTCCTGGCAGAATTTCTGAAAGAACTCCTGGATGAATTTTCGGAGGATTTTCTGGAGGAATTTTCTTGATAGAAATTCTAAAGACAGTTTCTGAAGAAACTCGCAGAGGAATTTCCGAAGGAGTTATTGGAGAAATTACCGGAGGAATTCCTGAAAAAAAATCGGAGGGTCTCCTGGAGGAATATCTGGAGGAACTGAGGAACTCTTGGGGGCAATTCCTGGATGAATTTGAATGAGCTTCTTCAGAAATTCTTCCAGGAGTTCTTTTGGAAATTACTATAAAAACTGCTTCGAAAATACCTTCGACAATTCCTCCAGGATACTGTCGGAAATTTATCTAGGAGTTCCTCCAGAAACCCCTAAAAAAAATCTTTCGGTAGTTCCTCGGTTCCTCCAGAAAGTTCTGTAGAAATGTAGAAATTCCTCTGAAAATTCAACCAGGAGTTCCTCCTGTAAAACGTTCAGGAATTTTGAGAATTATGCCAGAAGATCTTTCAGCAATTTCTCCCAAAACACTCTCGAAAATTGTTTTTGGAAGAACTTCTGGAGGAATTTTTGGTTTTCGGAGTAACTCTTGGAGATATTTCCGGAAGGGTTTGCAAAGGAACTCCTGGAAGAATATTTATAGAAATTTCTGAGAAAAAAAAACTCTTGGAGGAATGTAGGGAGAAATTTCTGAAGAAGCTCTTGGAATATTTTTTTGGAGAAACTCCTTAAGGGATTAGTGCAGGAATTTTTAAAGGAGGTATTGGAGTACTTTATCGGACGAATTTCTGGAGAAATTTCCAGAAATCTTGTAGGATATTTCTGAGGATCTTCTTAGGGAATATCTGGAGAAATTTTTGGAGGAACTCCTGGCTATCTTTTGCAGTTGTACGTGGCATGAAGTTGGGTAATTACGGTATTTTATATCACTCTCCCAGTGCTAATGACCAGCATTTTTTGGAAATTTTTGAAAACTGGTTAGAGTCGTTAATGGATCCTAGTAAATTAAATGTTATTGCTGGCGATTTTAATATCAATTGGTGTGACGATTCAAATTCGAATCATTTGAAGCGATTAGTTGACTTTTTTAATTTAAAACAAAAAGTAAATGAGTATACGCGTATTTCTCGGCACAGTAGAACTTTGATTGATCATGTTTACTCTAACTTTGATTCTGTCACTAGTGTTACGAATTGTGATTTAAAGGTAACCGATCATGAAACACTAGTCATTAGCATTACAGATGACAGTAGTAATAATAGCGATTTGGTAAAACTTAAGTGCTGGAGAAAATATTCGAAACAAGTAATTACGAGCCTTATCGAAACAAACGTGGATTTTCAAGAAAATACTGGTAATTTAGATCAAAGAGCAGCTGTTATCACGAGCGTCTTAAAATCCTGTACCAATCAATTAGTTGAACAGAAATTAGTAACTTTGAATAATTCAAACAGCTGGTACAATCTAGATCTTTTACGTCTTAAACGTAAAAGAGATAAGTTGTACAAAAAATGTCGTAAAAGTAATAATGAAAATCATTGGAATAGGTACCAGGTTGCGCGGAATAATTATTCGCAATGTTTAAAGCATACTCGATGCGAATATATTCAGAGGACAATTTATCAGCATCGAAACAACAGCAAAGAGCTATGGAAAATATTAAAATCTTTGTTAAAACCTAGTTCTTGTAAACCGCGATCCATAACTTTTAATGGCACATTAGAAGAATCAGAAGAAGTAATTGTGTCTAAATTTAATGATTATTCTGTCGACAGTGTTTCAACCATTAACCGATCTATCGAGTTAGTGGATGAACCTGACGAAATAAAACAGCCAGTCAACAGTAACTTGAGATTCGAAAGTTTTCACCCCATAACATTTCAAGAACTTGAAACGATTTGTTTTAATTTAGGAAAAACGGCTGGTATTGATAATGTTAATGCTAAAATTATACAAGATTGCTTTCATGCCATCGGACACAACCTGCTGGACCTGATAAATGAATCATTGCAAACTGGGCACGTGCCGCAAGTTTGGAAGGAATCGTAAGTGATTCCAATTCAAAAAGTTGCTGGAACGATTGAAGCCGAAGAGTTTCGTCCCATCAACATGTTGCACACAGTAGAGAAAATTTTAGAACTTGTTGTGAAAGGCCAGCTACTTATGTATTTAAATAGTAATAGCTTGTTAATACCGGAACAATCGGGATACCGGGAGGGTCACTCCTGCGAAACCGCTTTGAACTTGGTATTAGCTAAATGGAAAGAAAGCATAGAGCGTAAAGATACGATTGTTGCTGTGTTCTTGGATCTGAAACGCGCTTTTGAGACAATTTCTAGGCCCTTATTGTTGAAAACTATAGAGCGCTTTGGAATTTCGGGTTCTGCATACAATTGGTTTAAAAGCTATTTGTCTGACAGAACTCAACGGACTGCTTTTAATGATTCTGTATCTAATCCCGTGGAGAACACCCTCGGAGTGCCACAGGGAAGTGTATTGGGGCCCCTTCTGTTTATTATGTATCCTAAATGACATGCGAGGGGTTTTACGTTTTTGTTATATAAACTTATTCGCAGATGATACTGTGTTATTCATTGCAGCTAGAGACTTAGAAGATGCGATTGAACGCTTGAATGAAGACTTGCATTCTTTAAGTAGATGGTTGAAGTACAAACAGTTGAAATTGAATATAAGTAAAACAAAGCATATGATTATTTCGCGAAATCATTCAATAGATAATGTCTCTGTGAAAATTGATGACGAGACACTTGATCGCGTACGGGAAATTAAATATCTTGGCGTGATTATTGATGATAAATTGAAATTTGACCAACACATTGACAATGTCATCAAGAAAATAGCCAAGAAGTATGGAATCCTCTGTCGACTGAAACACGAATTAAATATTGCTAGCAAAAATACAGTTGTACAAATCAATCATCTCTCCTCACTTGAACTTTTTTCCTTCCATTTTGTTTTTAGCAAATCAGACACAAATATCGAGATTGCAGCGTTTGCAGAATAAGATTATGCGTTTGATTTTGAGATGTAGCAGATTCACTTCCTCAACTTTTTTGTTGGATGCTTTGCAGTGGCTCTCGGTGAAGCAAAGAATTGTGTATTTAACAATGGTGTTTTTAAATTTTTTTTAAAATTTTTAAAGTAATTAACGGATTGCTGCCTCGATATTTGTGTGATCGAATTTAAAGAGGAAGTGACATTCATAGATATAACACTAGAAACGCGGAAGATATAAGAACACCGTACTTTTTGCATGGAGCTTCACAAAATTCTTTGTTTTTAAAGGTATCAATTATTTCAATTCGATGCCTACACATATCAAACGATGCAACTACACTATCACAGTTTAAGAGACTTTGTGTTTTCACACGTAAAAGCTGCCTTTTAAGCAGCTACTTAGTTGACTTTTATAATTCAATAAATTTTGTATCTTGACGAAGTTTGACCTACGGATTGTTTGTTTGGACAATTGTATTTTTTATTTATTGAGACACTGATAAACTGTTTTGTTCGCCTCGATGATGATGATGGATTTTATATATATTGACGTAATTGTAATTTCACCTTTTTTTTGTGTAGTTTACAAAACTTTGAGTCTCCCGCACGCAAAACAGATATGGATGATTTTAAAAATTTATGTACAGACTTGCGCATTTTCAACTGTTTGAATGATTCTTCGGATTAGTAATGGGCTATCTGGTAGAGTTTTGTTCCCGTGGTTGATACCGAAACTTTTGATATCGACGGAGCGGTAACACAAGTTTTAGTTTTGTTGACGACTTAGATTATTAATTTTATTGATGCTTACGAGTGATAAACGTTAAGTGGTCTTGTATAAACATGAAACGCGATTCTTGGTGGAACTTTTGAAATCTGTGCGAAAGGTATCACAAGTTTTGCATTTTAGTATAAACTCGAAGTATCACTACCGATGCTTATGAGAATCTGTAGATGAAAACAACAGTTTTTTTTTCTTAATTTACCTTTTTTGCTGGATAGTAATGAAAAGTTATGTACATAATTCATATCTGTGATGGTAATCAGATCGTTTTTGTTTTTTGCAAATCTGAATAAATTGTTATTATATCATTCAATTAATTATCTTAAAGATAAATCGTCTAGCTCAAACCAATACTGGAGGAATTCTTGGATGAATATCCGAGGGAGCTTCTGGAGGAATTTCTGTAGATGCTCCCTGAGGAGTTTCCTCAGGATCCTTAGGAGGAACTTCCAGAGGAACTCTTGAAGGAATTTCTAGAGGAACTTCCGTGAAATGTCCTGATGGAATTCTTGGAGGAATATGCGAAGGAATTTTTGAATGTGTTTTTGAAACTCTTGGACAAGTTTCTGGAGAAACTCTCGGGGGTTTTTCCAAAAAAAAATGTGAATTTCAAGAGCTCCTACAAAAAGTCCCTCAGGGATTGCTCCAGATATTCCTCAGAAAATTCCATAGAAATTCCTCCGGAAATTTCTCCAGAAATTCTACTGAAAATTACTCCACCTTCAAGGCTACCCCGAAAAATCCTCCAGAAGGTTTCCGGAACTCCGATCCTCCGGGAGTTCTTTTAGTAGTTCCAATAAAACTCCTAGAGGTTTTGTCGGAGGAATTTGCGAAATAACTTTTTCGGACTTTTCTAAGGAACCACTGGAGGTTTTACCGAAGGATTCATTTGGGAATTTCCGGAGTAATTTGTGGAGGACCTCCTGGAGAAATTTTCGAAGAAATTCCTGCTGAAATTTCCGACGGTACTCTTGGAGTAACTCAAGAATAAAATTTAGGAGGAATTTCCATAGCTACTTCGAAGGAATTTTCGAAGGAACTCCTGCAGGAATTTGTGGAAGTATTTTCGAAGCAGGTTTTGTGTAGTAATCTCTGTTCTTTCAGCAATTTCTGAAGGAATTCCTGGCGGACTTTCCGCAGGAACTATTAGAGGAATTTCTGAAGAAACTCCTGGAGAACTCTACCAGACTTTCCAGAGGAATTCTTCGATTATTTTCTAAAGGAGCTCCTGGAGGAATTTTGGGAGCAACTCCTGGGGGAATTTCGGGAGAAATTTCTGAGAGAACTCATGGCGGACTTTCTGTTGGAACTGTTGGAGGGATTTCCGGAAAAATTACTGAATGAATATCCGAAGGAATTGGAGGAATTTCCGAAAGAACTCCTGGAAGAATTTCCGAAGGAACTCTTGGAGGAATTTTCGAAAAAATAATCTGGAGGAATTTCTGGAAGCATTTGCGAAAGTATTTTCAAAGAATTTTGAAGGAGCTCTTGGCAGACTTTCCGTATGTACTCTTGTACGAATTTCTGGTGAAATTTCTGAATGATATTCCGGAGGAATTTCCGAAGGAACTTCTTGAGAAATTTTCGGAAGAACGCTCGGAGGAATTTCCTAAGGAACTCTTGGAAGAATTCTTGGAGGGATTTCCTGAGCAACTTCTGGAGTGAATTCCTAAGAAACTCCTGCATGTATTTGGAGTAATTTCTACAGGAATTTCTGGAATATTCGAAAGCAATCTTGGAGGAATTTTCAGAGGAACTACTGTCGGACTTTTCGTAGGAACTACTAGAGGCATTTCCGGAGGAATTCCTGGAAGTATTTCCGCAGGAACTCCTGGAGAAATATTCGAAGGATCTCATGGAGGACTTTTCAAAAGAGGAATTTTGAGAGTAACTGCTGGAAAAATTGCAGGAGGGTTTTTCAAAGTAATTCCTGTAGTAGTTTTCGAATGAATTGTCAGAGGAATTTCCGAAGGTGTTTTTGGAGAAATTAGTTATCATGCGCCGTTCCTGCTACACATCAGTCGTTTCTGCTGCACATCAGCTAGTCACAACATTTATCAAAACATCCAGCCGATGCCCGCATTCCTTTGACCGGTATCGCACACAGTTCTTATTTCAATTTAAAACACAAACAAAATTGTCAATTATAAAAAGAGAAATCAACAATAAATCGCAAGCAGTTCGATTATAACCATCATAGCGTTTAGTCGTTTTAATTTTAATCTTAGTTTTAGTTTTAGTTTTAAAAACTCTTTTGCGCATGCAAAAGTTTAACTGGCGCCCGAATAGGGACCAGCGCGAGTAATTTATTGTGTCGCGAGTGATAAAACATCGGGAACAATTTAAACTTCGACTTGACCGCCGCATCAGCAGCAGCCGTGAGGAAAGGCCCCCTAGTCACCAGCAGGAAAAACGGGATTTTTGCCGCCTACACTGGGAGAGTTGGAGACTCGTGTCTGGTCTCTACCTGAAAGGAATCCAACCGATACAGGATAAGGATCCGAAGGAAAGTCAAAATATTCTCTGAAAAAGGATAGAATATTTGCGCTCTCGGCGAAACAGCATAGAGAGCTATGCCTAAGTTTGTTTTGTAAGTATTACTAATAAAAAATTCTAATTTCAGCAAGGAAAGAAAATAAAAGTGAAAAAGTGTTTTATCAATTACTTGAAGTGTATTATCAAATAAATTAAATCAATCAAAGTTTTATTGAAGTGTTTGCGTTATCTTTTATCTAAAAAGCCCCAAATTATTTTTAAATAACATAATAAATTCCAAATGGCTGAGGAACAAATAAATTCAATATTAACCAGACTTTTGGCTATTGAAACTGCAATAACTACTGCAACACCAACCACCCCTGACTATTCTGATCCCCACTATATTTGGTGGATCAAAATAATCAACCAGTTGATCCCGAAGCCATAGAAGACATACCCGATCTGGTCAAAGCTCTTCCAACTTTTAACGGCGAGCCAAGTGAATTACATGTTTGGCTTGACGATGCGGAAAAATTAGTGAACTTATATCGACCTAAAACAAATGGTTCTATCAACCAATTTAATAAGTTTCACATAGTATGCAGAACCATAAGAAGGAAAGTAAGAGGAGAGGCGAATAACGCCTTGGTCTCCTCGAATGTTAACTTAAATTGGCTTATGATAAAAAATACCTTATTAACTTATTATGGAGAAAAGCGAGATTTGGCAACTTTGGACTGTCAATTAATGAGTGTACAACAGAGAGGCAAGGATCTTGAGAAATACTACAACGAAGTGAGTGCTATACTATCCCATATAGCTAATCACGTCAAGAGTGATAGTCGTTATAATCACCCCGAAGCCTCGAAATCCATTATTGAAATGTACAATGAAAAGGCGATGGATGCTTTCATACGAGGTTTAGACGGAGATATGGGTAAATTCCTAAAAATTACAGGGCAGAATCATTAGCCCAAGCTTACAATTATTGTAACGCATTTATTAATGCGGAATTCAGGAAAAACTACACAAAATTAAAAACGGACACTCCCATCTTTCACAACACCCACAGTATCAACAACAAAATACCACCAAAAATACCACCCAGAATACCAACTACATTCACACCACAATATTTTCAACCACTACCTTCACAACACTTGATTAGACAAATTTCGAGACCACAATATAATCCATTCCTTCCAAGGCAACCATTCATTCCTAGAAACCCACAATATAATCCATATATTCATAATCGACATGTGGTAAATGCAGCCCCACAACCAGTTGTCCCCAAAAATCCACAATATAATCCATATGTTTATAACAGACAAGTTGTAAATCCTTCCGCGCAACCATTCGTTCCCAAAAATATTAAGCCTGAGCCAATTGATACTGATGTATCTATGAGAACGGTAAACTATATAAACCGGCCTTTAATACATAATAGGAATCCGAAACAATTCCATATTGAAACAGAATGCGATGATATTGATACGCAACAATACTTTGAAAATTTACCTTATACATCGTACGAAGAATGTCCAGCAGGACCTTCATTCGAAAGATATGCTGAAAATTTGGAGTACCAGTATCCTCAAGAATTAGAAGAACATAACGAAGAACCAGAATTAAATTTTTTAGAATAAAGTCTGCATTACCATATTTTCTATTCTATGGTAATCGAAGTGATCCTTTAAAATATTAGTCGACACTGGATCGAATAAAAATTTTATTCATCCGAAATTCGCAAGAATTTCACATCCAGTAAATAAACCTTTCAATGTTTCTTCAGTTGGAGGAAATATTCAACTTCAAACTTATTCCCAAGCAAAACTTTTTAGGCCATATTCTGACGTAAATGTGAAATTGTATCCCATGGACAAGTTGCGATCATTCGACGCAATTATCGGCCATGATACATTAAAAGAAATGGAAGCAATTACTGATACCAAGGAAAATGTGTTGATAATCAATAATAATGTTATACCTTTATTAGCGCATCGATTACAGGAGGTAAATCAAATTCGCATCCGAGATGAACATTTGCAACAAGACGAAAAGGACAAGGTACATAATTTATTAAACTAATACCAAGATTTATTTCAACCACCTGATAAGAAGTTAACGTTTACCACAAAATACGTGCAGATATACGTACCACTGATAATGAACCTATTTATTCAAAATCATATCCTTACCCGCAAGCCTTTAAAAATGAAGTAAACAATCAAATTGAAAAAATGCTACACGATGGAATTATACGACCATCTAGATCTCCGTATAATTCTCCCGTGTGGATTGTTCCAAAAAAACAAGATGCCTCATGTCAGAAAAAATACCGACTTGTTATTGATTACCGAAAATTGAATCAAAAAACAATAAGTGACAGGTATCCGATACCTGATACCTCTACAATTCTAGCAAATTTGGGAAAGATGAAATATTTCACAACCATTGACCTTGCATCTGGTTTTCACCAGATTCCTTTGAATAATAATGATATAGAGAAAACAGCTTTTTCGGTAAACAATGGAAAGTATGAATTCGTTCGTTTACCCTTAAAAATGCTCCTGCCATCTTTCAACGAGTTATGGATGATGTTCTCCATGAGCATATTGGAAAAATATGTTATGTCTATATAGATGACATTATCATATTTGGTGAAACTTTAGATGAGCAAATAAAAAACTTAAAAATAATATTGGAAACATTACGCAAAGCTAATTTTAAAATTCAACCAGATAAATCTGAATGGTTAAAATCTGAAGTTGAATTTCTTGGATTTATTGTATCCCAAAAAGGATTAAAACCAAATCCAAAGAAAATTGAAAGTATTCAAAGATATCCAGAACCCACTAATTTAAAAGAATTACGTGCGTTCCTTGGACTATCTGGATATTATAGAAGATTTGTTAAAAACTATGTCAAAATTGCAAAACCTTTAACAAAATTTCTAAAAGGAGAAAACGGTCATAAGCAAGTTTCGAAGAATGAATCCAGAAATTTTAAAATTGAATTAGATCAGGATGGAAAAAAGCTTTTAAATTATTAAAAGATATTTTATCCTCAGAAGATGTATTAGCATTTCCTGATTTCCAAAACCATTTTTACTAACCACTGATGCTTCTAATAAAGCAATTGGTGCCGTATTGTCACAAAATTTTCATGATGGAGAAAGACCCATCACTTTCATTTCAAAAACTCTTTCAAGTACCGAAGAGAATTATGCAACTAACGAAAAGAGATGCTTGCTATAGTTTGGGCACTATATACTTTCAGAAATGTTCTATATTTCACAAAATTATAATTTACACAGACCGTCAACCATTAAATTTCACTATTTCGTCAAAGAGTTATAATGCAAAGTTAAAAAGATGGAAAGCTTTTATTGAAGAGCATGATCATCAAATTTTCTACAAACCAGGCAAAGCTTACGTTGTAGCTGATGCTTTGTCTCGGGTACAAATAAATTCTTTAACTGCAACCCAGCATTCATCTGATGAGTATGATAGCCCCTATTAATGTTCTCAAAAATTAACTACTGTTCAAAATTGGGAATCGGTCGAGTTATGGCTTAATAGTTCCTTTCGAAAATTATAAAAGAAACATATTTTTATCGAAACCCGATTCACAAACGAATTTCTAATAAAAACATTTAAAAAAATCTAAATCCGTACGTCCTTAATGGAATTTTTACTACCGAACCAATAATGCCAACTATTCAAGAAATTTATAGGCAAAATTTCAATTCAAGAACTATTAAAGTTAGATTTTCGCAAAAAAAAAGTTCAAGACATCAATGCTGAAGAAAGACAATTTGAAGAAATAAAAGAATCCTCAATTTGCCCACTGAAATGACGTAGAAAATACAGAGCAACTTCTAAAAAAAAATTATTTCCCTAAAATGGCAAAGAAAGTAAAATAATTAGTAAAAACTTGTAAGGTTTGTAAAACAGAAAATACCAACGTAACCCCAGAAGTTTGTACCATTTAAAACCCCAATACCCCAGCAACCTGGAGAAATAATTCATGTTGATATATTTGTTTACAATATAGATAATTTATTTCTAACAACCATTGATAAATTTTCCAAGTTCTTAAAATATAGAGCAATCGACTCTAAATCCCTTCTAGATGTAGAAGATGCCTTATTTGACCTAATTTATGAATGGAGTATACCAAAAATTGTAATAATGGATAATAAAAGTACTTTTAATTCAAATGTTATAGAGCAAAGATTACGAAACTTGAATATTCAAATTTTTAAAACCCCTGTTCACAGATCAGAGACAAATGGTCAAATCGAAAGATGCCATTCAACTTTAAGAGAAATTTCAAGATGCATAAAAAAGATTTTCCAGACATGGATGCTGCTGAATTAATGAGATCAACTGTGTATAAATATAATCATTCAATCCATAGTTTTGTAAAAACACTCCTAATAATATTTACATTGGAGAAATTAATAAAATTTAGATGCAAATGAAATTAATAAAAGAAAAACAAAAGCCATGAAAAAGTTATTCAGATGTACGACAAAAGAACGAAAAATTCCCGAAGAAACTTATCCAACTTTTGAACCAGGATCTGATGCATTTGAAAAAACACATGATATCTCAAAGCGAAAAAGTAAATATAAAAGATCAAAGTTAAAGAAGATTATAGTACTTATATTATTGACATCAATAATCGCAAAATTCACAAAATGAATTTAAGAAAAACTAATGTTTGTTCAATACTTTATTGTTTCAGATTTTTGATGTGTACTGCAATTCCTATGCAAGGACAAATACAAATACATGATTTAAATAAAAACCCAATAGCCATAATACCTCTAGGGAAAGCAAAAATTAAAAATGGATACGTGAGAATAATACAACCCATTAATTTATCACAACTACCTCACAAAATTGCAAAATTTGACCAATCGATAAAACCTAAGGTATACAATAATCAGCTTTACAAATTATTGGAAAATAGAAACAATCTGTTGTATCAAACCTTTTGAAAATTATACCATCGTTCAGTCGAGTGAAACGTTGGGACACAATTGGAACGATTTTAAAATGGATTGCTGGAACACCCGATGCCGAGGATCTCCACATCATCAACAAAACCATGAATGCCCTAATTGACAATAACAATCAGCAAACCTACATCAATGAAAATATCAACTACCGAATTAAACATCTAAATCAAGCCGTCAACGAATTAGTAGACTTGGATTTCAAATCAACACAACAACATGCAATTGAAATCAACCTCCTCACAATTTTGCTAAATCTTAACGCCGCTCAACATCAACTAGAAGTGCTAGAAGATGCTATTTTACTTGCAAAAATGGAATCCCTAGTAGTCAACTCTTAACTATGAAGGACTACTTAAGAATTAAACAGTTCCTCGAACACCAAAATATCCACGTAAAATCCTTTGAAGACTTATTAAGTAAATCAAGTACACAGGTCGCAATGAATAATACACACGTTATGTACATGTTAAAAGTTCCACAGTTCTCAAGTGAAATCTACAGTTATGAGTATGTTAGTCCACTCATTTTAAATGGAAGTCGAATCCACATCAAGTCGAACTATCTTATCAACAATAATTCACACATCTTCGAATCCTCACAACCATGCCAAGAGGACTCAGAAAATTTTATATGTGAATCCGAAATGCTACAACCAACAACTCCTTGTATTTTTAATTTGGTCCAATTACATCATGCAAATTGCACATACGAAAAGGTCTATTCAACTGGAATCATCAAGCGAATAAATGACGCTACTATCCTTTTAAACAACGTAAACACAACATTACAATCCAACTGTAGTAAATTGAATCAACGCTTAGAAGGATCATACTTAATCCATTTTGAAAAATGTGAAGTAAGCATTGATAACGACAGCTATACGAATCTCATCATACAAACCCCAAAATTATCCTTCAGACCTACAACCGGAATACTAGCCCATGCCGAAAACCTAATGGATATTCCACCACACGAATATTTGGCAAATCTTACATTAAAGCACAGATCAGTGCTCAAGCACATGTACTTGACTAATAATTCTTTACAGTGGAAACTTCACGTTTTTGGAGCAATAAGTTTTCAACTCTATTCCTAATAACAGCCGCTTTTACAATCTACTTCATCATCACCAAGAAACAATCTAGGATTCCAAAATAGAAATCAACCTACAGGATCAAATGAAAGCATCTGCACCAGAAGAAAACCCAACGAAATCCCCATATTCGGATATTACCAATGAAAGACTTCAAGTTATCAATAATTATCTTAACATGCCAACAGCCAATCGTCCGATAAGACTTTGAGGGCAAAGTCATTTTAAGAAGGGAGGAGTTATCATGCGCCGTTCCTGCTACACATCAGTCGTTTCTGCTGCACATCAGCTAGTCACAACATTTATCAAAACATCCAGCCGATGCCCGCATTCCTTTGACCGGTATCGCACACAGTTCTTATTTCAATTTAAAACACAAACAAAATTGTCAATTATAAAAAGAGAAATCAACAATAAATCGCAAGCAGTTCGATTATAACCATCATAGCGTTTAGTCGTTTTAATTTTAATCTTAGTTTTAGTTTTAGTTTTTAAAAACTCTTTTGCGCATGCAAAAAGTTTAACTAATTTTCGGAAGAAACTTCTTCAATTTCCGAGAGAATTCATCGTTAAGTATAGTACATCAAATATTGTAGATAAATGTTTAATGTATAAAATAAGTCCATACACACCGTTGCCGCCGACTGAAAATGATCTATCACGCCGTTGCCGACAATATTGTTATCGGCGCACAGATCTCCTAAATATTCAAAAATCTTAGAATACTTATCTTCAAGGTTGAAATACTGAAAATCTGAGATTAAGATGTTTGCAAACCCGTTGAATAACAAAGTATTCCCAATTTGTTCATACTTTTATTGCAAACAAAAATTCTTTATTACTGTTGGTTGAAACGAAAATCAATAATTTCACTTGTCATAAGACGAGTTTGTACAATCCCATTGAATTCCACCATTTAATTGTATCTTGACAGATACGTATTTCGACCTCAACAGTAAGGCCGTCTTCAGTGTCTCGTACTTGACTCGACTTCCAAGTCAATTTGCCCGAAATCCAGGATGACTTGGAGAACTTAGAATATCATGCACATAACCTCTAGAGGTCTGTATGAACACCATGGGTATTGACTTTGTATAGAGACCTGTTGCCTTGATAGACCAATTTGTCTGAACTCCAGAATGATTTGGAGAACTTAGAACATGCGGCTTAGACATATCTAGATCGTAAATCATGCGCATGACCTCTAAGGGCCTGTATGGACACCACGGGTTGCTGTCGGCTTTGCATCAAGCCAAGTTGTCTTGGTAGATCAATTCGTTTTAACTCCAGAATCACTGGGAAAACTTAGAACATACGGTTTGAATATATCTAAATCGTTAATCATGCGCATGACCTCATAGTAGCCTGTAAGGCACTATAAGTTGCTATTGGCTTCGTATTGAGCTCAGTTCACCTGGTAGACCAATTAGTCTGAACTCTAAATTGTTTTGAAACTTGGAACTCCCGGTTTGTATACATCTAGACCGTAAATGATGCACATGGCCTCTAACGACTATTGTGGGTTGTTATTAGATTGACATCGAGCCCAGTTGTCTTGGTAGACCAATTCGTCTAAACTCCAGATTTTTGTGGAGAACTTAGAACAACTGGTTTGGACATATATAGGTCGTAAATCATGCGCATGGCATCTCAGGGCCTGTAAGGGTTGTTATTGGCTTGCTATTGAGCATAGTAATCTTGGAAGATAATTCTTCTGATTTGGAGAACATTGCTGCCTCGCAGCTTAGTGTTCATTAAGCATTTCCACAGTTATTAACGGCGAGGTTTCTCAGCCAAGTTACCATTTCTGCATTCGTATATCATGAGTCTAACACGATGATACCTTTTATGCCCAGGAAAGTCGAGAAAATTTCCAAACCGAAAATTGCTTAGACCGGCACCGGGAACCCAGCCACCCTCAGCATGGTCTTGCTTTGTAGCCGTGCATCTTATCGCACGGCTAAGGAGGGTTCGGTTTGGACATATCTAGATCGTAAATCATGCGTTGCAAATCATGCATTGCCTCTAAGGGCCTGTTTGGACACTATGGGTTTCTATTTGCTTTGTATTGAGCTTGACTTGGTAGACCATTTAGCCATAACTCCAGAATGTGTTGGAGAACTAAGCACATCCGGTTTGGACATATCTAGACCGTAAATGATACACATGGGCTCTAAGGGCCTGTATGGGTTGTTATTGGATTGATATCGAGCCCAATTGTCTTGGTAGACCAATTCATCTGAGCTCCAGAATGTTTTGGAGAACTTGGAACATCTGGTTTGGATATACTTCTTCTTCATTGGCATTACATCCCCCACTGGGACATTGCCGCCTCGCAGCTTAGTGTTCATTAAGCACTTCCACAGTTATTCACTGCGAGGTTTCTAAGCCAGGTTACCATTTTGCATTCGTATATCATGAGGCTAGCACGATGATACTTTTATGACCAGGGAAGTCAAGACAATTTCCAATCCGAAAATTGCCTAGACCGGGACCGGGATTCGAACCCAGCCACCCTCAGCATGGTCTTGCTTTGTAGCCGCGCGTCTTACCGCACAGCTAAGGAGGGCCCCAATATGGATATACATAGATCGTAAATCATGCGCATGGCCTCTCAGGGCCTGTATGGGCATCTTAGGTTGCTATCCAGCTTTCCACGTTCGCCATAATGGCGGATGCTATAAAATTTTTGACATTAACTGCTTCCCGACACTGAACTGAAATTTTAGTCTAAGCAAACATTGATGTTTGCCGTTACCACTAACAACCAATGCGTTGTTTGTTTACCATCAACAAGGAAAAATTTGGTGATCAATTTCTTTCGAAAAATACTCTTTTTATTTCTAATACTACTAAAGTTATTTTTTCTTTTATTCTAGATATATAGATAACTCAATAACGCTATATTACGAGGCCTACACATTTATTGCTTAAACCAAACGACAATTGATTAATCAGTACATTTCCAGTGTAAAGTGGACGCTATTCAATCCAAAAAGATAAATACAACCACATCCGTAGAATTTGAATGAAGATTGTACCTTTTAACAAGAAGCAAGAAACGAGCAATTTGCAGTGAGCCTCCAAAAGACCCATTTTTCGGAACCTCTCACGCTCATCATAAATTTATTTGATCCACGTCGAAAATCATTTACTCTGCGTGACTTGGGCAATAACCGGAGTTCCGTAGATAAAGCTCTAACAATTTTTAAAACAATAAAATATTTTACCTTATTTTACAAATCTGATTCGCTGTCTGAGTAGAAATACCTGGCCTGGATTGTTGAAACATTTCATTGCTAAAGAACAAATCTGGTTTTGAGCATATCTTTGATACCTTAATCATATACACCACTCGTGAGAGGCAAAACCTATTATGTATCGTAAGGACCCAGTTTTCAAATAAAGAAAAGAAAAGGGAGAACTGGTGTCGTTCTTTTCAACGCTTAACAATTTGAATGCACACATAGGATATAAATTTATAAAAATTTTGCTGTGTGAACGAAGTTATGAGAGCTTCACCTACTAAGTCCCAGCCTCGGTCCCAGCTGTATCCTAAGCTACGGAGAGCGAAAGACCTCCGATATAGGCCAAATAAAATTATGATGTGCAGTTGTTCAATACTCCAAAATCTGAGTCTTTTTGCGGTCCATTTTAATTCTGTTCTGTGTAATTTTTAAGTAACATTGACATCAAAGAATCTCTCCAATTTCTGCATGACCGGCATGTTGTTTTTTAATAACTATTTGTAATCTCTATAGCAGACCCCACACGAGGCATATATTGACAATACTTGTTTCGTCAAACTTTTCTTCAATATTTTCCCTGATTAGCCGGCATGGCACATGGCACACACACACTCAATCGTCATCGACTCCTGTGGGCAAACTGCGGGGGGAGATGAGGGGAAATATTGAAAGGAATATCAAACTTTTCTGATTTCCCTCAATATTTACTTCAATATTTTGGGTTCGCACTCACACCATCAATCTTTTTCTTCAATAATCAAGAGTTTGTCAAACATTTTCCGTCGTGTGGGGTCTGCTTATCAATAGAGTACTGTCCTGGAGGTAAATATCATGTCCAAAAATACGAGCTAGCGGGAACTATTTGGATGTCCATTCTATAAGGCCAACACCTCATAAGTAGGGTATCTCAATAACTAGAACGAAACAAAAGTTAGTAATATAAATAGTATTTGTCGAAAAACATTCATCGCCAAATTTTCCTTATTAATGGTAAACAAACAACGCATTGGCTTCTAATGGTAACGGCTAACATCAATGTTTACTTAGACCAAAATTCCAGTTCAGTGTCGGGAAGCAGTTAATGTCAAAACAATTATAGCATCCGCCATTATGGCGAGCGTGGAAAGCTGGATTAGTTCCGTACCAACCCAAGCAACCAAAAGTTCAGATTTTACTTAAATTTGTTCCTAACCGAACCAATTGGTTCACATTGAGTTCCAAGCCCCTTAACGGAACTTCAAAGTTCACTTCTGCGCTCCCACCATACAAAAAGTTACTTAAAATGCGAGCTGATTAAGCCAAAACATCCCATCTTATCCGTACTTTTGGTTGCTTGGGAAGCGTAATTGACCTGGTGCACCAGGATTCTAAAATCCAGAATGTTTTGGAGCAACTAGAATATCTGTGGAAATACCCCGTAACGCTGGGTAGACACCTTTGCGTGGTGTGTTACGGTATAAGATCTACCACGGTCGCATTGTCAGCTACAGGCAAATCCTGACCCAACGAATACCTTCCCCAATATCCAACTCTGTGGTACTTATGAGGGTGTCGCTGAGTCGGGGGCCTCTCGTTAAGTAAGTACTACATCAACACTTCCTTTCCCTCCCAAGTTACGGTGAAGATGGGCGTGGCCAGGAGTAGTAATCCTCATGCTTTTGGGATTTTTACCCTAGATTGAAATCAAGGACCACACCCACCTTGATTTCTGATAGCAATTTGGATAAGGATTTCAAAAGAAAAACATGAGTATCACTAGTGTCCAATCTACGAAGTACACCGTAACTATGCTATGCTGCTATGCTATGCTAACTAGAATATCTGTGGAAATATTGTGTGCATTCATGATTCGTCATCACTGAAATTGAATTGGGTACATTTCTGAGAAAAAACAGCAATAAAATGGTTCATTCACTATATTCGTGTGCAATCTTCGTACTAATAAAAGTGGCCTACTGACGATCCTTTCTCCGACGATAACAGGATGTAGGTGTGGCCGATCAACAATCTGAGGTCAGTTTCGGGTAAATACAACCCGAACACCGTAAGTGAGTTTTTTGGAGCCCTTCAGGAACGTCGTACAAAGAATGTCAACGTTCCGGAACATAGTTTTCCACGAAATAGGAAAAGTCAAGAAGTTTCAGACCTTCACATTTTTGCGTTAAAAGGTTATAACAATTTGAAAGTGCGATTCGGGATATATTGACCCGAACACGTTACGAAGGTGCGAAAGATGTGGGGTTGACCTGTGGAATCTCCGGTGCCATATTGACTGCCATCGTGGTACTCTTCTAAACAATGTCCCTCAATTCGACGAAATGTTTCCTTGAAACCTTCACTGTTGTGAGCTTACTAGCCGTGTGGGTAATGCCGACAGGCATTCAATGACATCGTGCTGAGGATTGTAGGTTTGATTCCCACACTAGTCGGAGTATACTAGATCACAACACTTTTCGACTAAGTATGTGAAGTCAATACTTAATCGAAAAAGTAAATCAAACATTAACCTTATGACATTCCAGGTGAGTACGATAGAATACACGTATAACAAATCTTGTGAAATTTTTTTCTTTTGCTTGAATTCTCACGTTTGCACGCTGCATACAAGCGAATACACAGTCGGGCAAGGGAGGCAGTCAGAAAAAAATAACACAACACCCAACAGCTCCGCGAACGAGAAACAAAAGCACAAAAGAGCCACCGAAAAACACAACAAACATTACGTTCCCTGGCCTGGCCACCATGCAACCAGCCGCCCTCTATGCTGCGCTAAGACCCACGCCTCAAGTCAACAAGTCAGTACGCTATCAGCTGTATGCCGGTGCGGAGCTAATGTGAGTCAGTGAGTCCCTACTGGAGGTCCCTCGAATGACCGTTCAGCAGTGAAGCCGCGTAAAGGTCCCAGGACGTCGACAAACACGCGACCCTTCACCTGAACCTGATGTGCTATTGTTGGGGGGAGACACAAACACAAAAATGTAACGACTTTTTTCCGTTATCGGTCGATTGCCTTCGACGGGTGCTTCGTCAGGAAGACAGGTTTTAGGCGACGGGAAGAAACAGTGAATAAGTGAGTGCATTAGTTGTGAAGATTTACGACCCCGCGCACCGGAAGCCTGGAAGCCTTGTATGGCATAGTTTCGTCCTCGCCGAGAGGGCTTTGCTTTGGAGTTAGCCAGAAAGTGGATGTGTGTTAGGGTGGTGTCATAGGGAACCCTGTGGTGGAGAATTATTCGTGGTGCTCGGCTATGCTTGAATGGATATTTTTTGTAAAATAGTGCTATGAATGTCGGTGGGTTCGAAAAAATCCTTTTACAACTCCAACGTATTTGAGTAGCATTCATGAATAATAACGTTTTAAGAGTAGCTAAATTTTAAAGACGTGGCTAAGATACCTTCTCTTCGTGGCTACGGCTATTGCTTAGGAAAATTTAAAAAAGCAAATTTAGATTTTGTGTTTAATTTTTTTCGATTTTTATATATTTATTTATGACTAGGGAATGATAAATATCCTATAGGTAGATCACAAAGTAAACCAAAGATTAACGAAAACACATAGAAAATTATGTATTCTAGGGTTGAACAACATGATCTTACCAATATTGATAATCTTGGGGTACCCTAACCGTTTACGGAGCCGAACGGAAATTAGATCGATGCGTGCGATATTCCTTTTTTTATGTTTTCGTTCTCGAAGAAAGTTTCCACCCCTCGCTGAAAGGTCGTAAGTCAGTTTTTGACAGCTATGACAGTGTCGATCGGGGAGGTCGTACGCCCCATTGTACACCACCACCTACCCGGTGTTGTAGTTCGCGGATGATTGGAGCTTGCGTGCCGGTATGTGGTCGCGGTTGAAGCTGTTTGTTGTTACCGCGGGAATGTGTCTGGCTGGGCCTAGCAAAAGTTTGTTGATACTAATGGCATGTCGTTAGGCTACGTATGTTCGGTGGTTATGTGATTCCAAAGGTGGTCGTTTTCTCCCAAAGAAACAAGTGACTGATTAGGCGTACAGAGTGCGCATGTTCTTCGCCCGCTGTGTGATGGCAGCGGTGGATGTTAGGAGAGCTGAATATTTGACGTGACAAGTGCCTGTTTTGTCGGTTGGGTTTGTTTATAAACGAAAAATAAGTTTCCGTTGCCTTGGAGATTGATTATGGGCAGCGGTGGATTCGCATGGACTGCATAAATGACGGATATGCTCTCTGAAGCTGGGCGTTCGTTCCATGGTAATATGACTTGTAATATTTAAAGAAAGTCCGAAATTACTATACTTCTTATCTCGATCATTTCTAAACGAGCATTCACACATTATTTCCTTACATAGCCTTAGCTAAAAAGCTATTAGGCTGGTAAAGTTTGCCCTAGTATTTCAAAATAAATGAACCTAACTTAGCTTTGACTGACTTCACATATCTATGATTGCCTCTCCGTGATTGACCAGAATCAGTTCAATTGCACAATGGTTCAACTGAATGGATGACTGTATCGTTTATTTACGTTTAAACTAATTTATTTTGCATTTTCATTTGTGTACATTAAATTTTAATGTTATAAGGCCTTTCAACTTTGATTTGAAGTACAGTAATATCCCGATTTTATCACCCCCTGGTGAATTTTGGGGTGATAAAACAGGGTATGTGACAATATTGGAAAAACAAAATTTCCAATTTTTTAATTCATTCCACAAATATGAATCACTTTATGCCATGGAAAGGCCAAATGCGTGAACGGTACCCGTTATTTCTGATCGAAATTGCTTACAGAATATTCGTTCGTAATAAACTACAGGCGGTGAAAGTTATTTCATGAAAATAAATGTTGTTTGTGGTATTATTTACGAAAATAAAAAGAATGACAAAATTTTTTGGGGTGATAAAATCGGGACGTGATAAAATCGGGTCGAAAACGTGATAAAACCGGGGGGTAGACAAAATCGGGGAGTGACAAAATCGGGTCAACACTGTATTGTATTTTTTTTTTCTATTTTAATAATAATATTAAAATTTTACCGTCTAAGACGAGTTTAGTACACATTTAATTAAGACGATCTCACAGTTGAGGTCGAAATACGTATCTGCCTTAGAGAGGCATTCCAATAAAAAGAGCTTAAAATGTTTTTTTTTCTAAAAATTCGAGCTTTAAATTTCAGTATTTAGGAGGCATAGATTCATTAGGAAAAATTTGATTACTTAACTACTATGTACACTAGTATCTACAAGATGAATTGGATAATTTAATTGGATACAAGCGCCCTAATAGCTACCTGGGCCCTGTAGCATAATCAGATTAATAATATTAGCTACAAGTTACAAGTTAAGTCAAAAAATTACAAGTACTTGTAATTTGTGCTGTATAAAAGTGATTCGCCAACTAATAATATTAGTACTTGTATTATTAGTAAGGTTGAAATGACAAGTCTGTCAGCTTCATTTACCTGTCAAAATTCATCCAACAGTTCACTCTAAATGCGGCGATAAATGATTTGTTTATGTTTTTCTGCAAGTTTGTGCATAGAATACTGCGATAGATATACACGGAACACGAATTTATTATCTTTCTCTCTTTATTTTTTAATTCCGCGGTTCAATCCGATTTCGTGGTATTGGCATTTTTTACGAAGATAAAGTAATGCACACTGGAGTGATTTTTTACGTGGTTTTATAGGTGGAGTTTGAGATTGACATGGGTTTTAATTTGGGCGATTTATACTTGCGGGTTTCAATTTACGTGTTTTGCGGGACTTATGCGGATTTGGATTTTGTTTTTAGTCCAATAATTGAAATGGTTGAAATTATTATGAAATTCAGGCAATTTCTTAAAGATAAATTTTCTCAAAATTTTAGTTCAAAATACATACTTACTGATGATAATACCGTATCAAATTTAATTTTAATATCTGTACAACAACTCACATTTGAGTTGAATAAAGTCAACTTTAGGTAAACTAAAGTTACTAAACTTTGCTATAGGTAATATGTTATTACGTGGTTTTAGAAACTACGTAGTGTTAGAAGAGTTATTTTACACAAAAGTGGGTTATTGGGCCAAGGTACGGTTTTAAGCGAAAACAACCCACTTTTGAGTTTAGCGCCCCAACATTTTTTTTAACTTTATATTTGTTTCTTAGTTGTTTATGTTAATATAAAATATATAGTTGTCCAATCCTAATACATTTTCAATAGTTTCTGTATTATAACTGAAAAATTGACCTTTGAATACTCGATGTCAGCACTTGAAGTATTTCTGTTTTCTCCAGTGTTATCTGAAAAATTTCATTATTCTCATTTTTGTATTAGAACGAGAAATTTATTCTTAGTGCATAGTATTTCGCTGTATGGTAATTTAAGGCACTTTGAATAATAGTTTTTCTCTCTGTTAAGTCATTAAAAACAATAAAACGATGTATATTTACTTTGAACAGCTGAAATAATAAAATAAAAGCTACTTGTAAATTAAATTACGGCACCATTCATACTTGTAAAAGAAACTACAAGCCAACGCTAATAATTTGTACTTGTATTTTCTTTACGCAACAGTTACTTGTAAATTCTGTTAATATTATTAGTGCGCTTCACTTGTAATATTAGACTTGTAAATTGATACTTGTAGATTCATTATGCTACGGAAAAATTCAAGTTACAAGCTACTCTACTAATATTATTAGTAAAATTTCGATTATGCTACAGGCCCCTGGTCGTAGCGCAAGCAACGAACTCTAAACACCTTATACTAACCAAAGCGTTCACGTATTTTTTTGTTAAATATCTTGGCTGTGCATATGCACAGCACATGTTTTGATATGGACAAATTGATATGAAATTTACGAAAAAGAATCAACCTCCTACGTTCTAGATAGGCATGATAACCCATACATAACAAGACCACTTAAAGGTCACGTTTGCGGAAAAGCCATCAGAATCCAAACACAAACATCCACCGCGGTTTGCTCTGTTTTGAAAATTGAATATCTTTCGGATACTTGATTTGTCCAATCGTCAGATATTCAATTTGCTAAAAAAAAACGGTAACCGCGGTGAAGGTTGGTACTTGATGGCATTTCTGCAAACTTAACCTTTAAGTAGTCTTGATGTATTGATAGGCCCAACAAACATTGGAACCTGGTAAAGTTCTTATTCAGTCAAAAATAGACTTCTTCAGGGGGGGGGGGGGTTATCACGCCTATCCAGAGCGTAGGAGGTTGATGGTTTGACTTCCTCCAAGACACGTGGATTCTTTTACGCACAATTCATATCAATTTGTCTATTTTGAAACATGTGCTGTGCACGTACTTTTTTGCATTTTGCTTCTATCGGCTTCAATTTGGATTTAACATACAGATTTGGGGTTTTCCGTTTGATCTTGCCAAAAATAGTATAGAAAGAACAAGAAAGGTGTTGAAATTTTTTTTTCGGATGTCCTAGGACGTTCAAACTGTTCTGGAGAACATATCCTGGAATGCATCAGAAAATATCTATAGAAACAAAATGTCCAAAACTGAGAATATGCCCAAAACATCTATGTGATCATAAGACATGAAATTATCAAGTTTTAAATTAACGTAACCTATTTCACGGTCTCCAAAACGGCCTGGACTTCAGAACATACGATCTATCCGATCAGCCAAGCCGAGAGCGATTTATTTGTGCAGCGCTAAACATCCTAGCAGGTCCATTGGGCTGATTAGATTCCACTCATAACTTTCTACTCATAACTTCTACAGAACTTTTTGGTTCCCAGCAGGTCCATTGAGTCTATAGAATTTTACTTATTATGTGTTTTAGCTACTACAGATCTTGTTGCTTTTCCAAAACGCCCGAGAGTTCAAAAGATGCGATCTACCCGATCAACAAAGTCGAGAACGATGTATACGTACAACCCTAAAAATCCCAGCATGTTCATTAAGCTGATAGGATTTCACTCATTACTTTTGCAAGCTACTATGGGCCTTTTTGATTCTCCGAAACGTCATGGAGTTCAAAATATGCGATTTACCTGATCAACCAAGTCCTGGACGATGTATCCCTGCACAGCATCACAGCATGTTCATTGAGCCGGTACGGTTTCATTCTTTATTTTCACAAGATACTATATCTGCCCATGATTTCATGGTTGACTTAACAACCAGCACTATCGATGTTGGGAAAACGTATTTTTATTAATTTTACCCAAATTATCATATCAATCAACAAAATACATGAACTAATCTGACTAAATGAACAATATTAGTAGTTGTTTTGAGGCCCCGGGGAATAAATTATTTTTCCTTTGATTGAAGTGGTCAAAATATGCATACGACAGTTTATGCGATCAAACAAACGTTTTGTGAAATATTTGTTCCTATAACATGACATAAAAACCAGGCTACTGCGTGTGGTTATATTGCGCTAAAGAATAATTGATTCCGACGATTTATTGGTTGTGGAATAGAAATCTTTCGAAAAGTTCAAGTTTCCGGGAAAGGTTTTTCGGATAGCTCTTTCCGTGAAAATTAAAACTATGTGTGGAAGAGTTTGTGTTGCAAAGAATTTAATCAGTACCGTACGGGGATTTTAGCACCATTACAGCATTATACTGCCCATGATCGCATATTTGTAACATTTGCATTTTTGTCGATTTTGAGGTAAGCTCCAGAATCATCTCCAAATTGCTAGTTCTTCCAGCTGACCAGGTGAAATAAGAAAGTTTGTTCCAAAAAACTTGAAAAAACTACCAAGTTGTTTTGTAACATTAAACAAAGTGATCGCATAACCGTAACACCAGAAAACTTTATTGTCAGTACGCCATGTGTTGTGTGCAAAAAATTTCGAAATTAGTTTGCATTCAAATACCAAGTAATGGAAATGTTTCTACCGAAGATTCCAACTGGATAAATTGTTTGTAAAATTTAAGGGATTTTTTTTAGAAAATCATTGAGATTTCCATACTTTTGCATATCACAAACTTCATTGTTCCATTTCTCCCATGCCTACTTTTGTTGATTGTTACAAATATGCGATCATAGGCAGTATAATATCGTTATCATGTATTGGCCCCTCGTTCCAACCAAATTTCCTGCAAAAATGGTTCCAATCCCTATTTTAAAATTTGTTTAGGTAGTTTTGCTTTGAACTAAAGATCAAATAAAACTTAATCTTAATCCTCTAAAAGACACGTATTTTATCCTTAAACACGGAAAGACAAAAGCACGAGCAAGATGCCCGTACGATTCGTAGTTGGTATATCATATGATAATCAAACTTCCAAAATTGTACGAATGACTGGGACAATGGGTTTGGAGATTAGCTATCCATGGTTATTTTTCGGAAGTTCAATGTATAGCCAATATAAATCCACGTTCATAAGCTTAATTACCTGCATCTACATATTAGTTTAGGGTCGTATATTGCAATCACAGGAATATAAAAACCCAAATTACACCACCTAGTTACCGTGGTTTTCACAAGAAATACTTGCTTTAGCAGGAACTTGCATATTAATGTTTGATAACAAAATCAGTTACGCCCGAATCATAAAGTAGTCCTGAAATACGACAAAGTAAAACGAAAACCTATGTTGTGCTTAATTAGTGGATTGTGAATGTCGATAAAATAGGGTAAAATGCCCAATAGTGGACCCCCTAGTAGCGAAATTTTGCTCTTCCGGGCATAATGAGTGGAAATTTTCAAAATATTAATTTTGCGTGATATCTAATATCAAGCTCTGCATCTCCTCTTCACGATACATACATAAAACACTCAAATACTCGACGTTATTCTTCGAAATTAACATTTTAAAGTCGGACTGAATTCACCCTATAGTAGACCCTCTGGGGGTCCATAATAGGAAATTGCTTCCCTATAGTCGACACTTCATTTGATTTTCATGTTTCGTTTCGGGACGTTCTTCTTCCCTATTATGGACCCTCCAAAATATTCCTATAATGGACACTCTCGTGTTTATTTTCTATAGAATTGTGAAAAATCATCTAATTTTACTTTCCATAGCATTTTCAATGCATGTAATCAAATCATAGGACTGTAAGGTAGGTTCTCCCGATGGAATTTCATAGCAAAATGTTTTCATTGTGCTGTAATAATGAAAAAATGGTTGGAGGGTCCACTATTGGTTGAGGGTCCACTATTGGGCATTTTACCCTATGAGGCAGGTTTTTGCTTCATATTGCAGCAGGAGGTACGTCAACTTATGCGATCAAATGACCATTTTTCCAAAAACAATTATCGCCATAACTCGAATGTTTCCGAACAAAACATAAATATTTTTTCATGGAGCATACCATACGAAGAATCCATATCCGCAAAAAAGTGAGTTTTGGTTATTTATACGTCAACTATGTGATCGTGGGCAGATATGGCCTCCATGATTCGATGTTCTACGGCTTAATATCGACTCGTGGAAGCAAATGATGCCATCCCGAGTAAACGAAAATAGCTTAATAATATCATCTTACCGCACGGCTAAAGAGAGCCCCTGGTCCGGTAGATACCGTGGGCTGTACTCGAGAACGTTTTGGAGTACCTTGAGCATCTCGTATTTCTGAAAATTAATCACAGGCATAACGTTCAGGATGGCTTAAGACAATGTTGAAAGAGTACCACGATGGCCGCCAATATGGCACCGAACCTTCCATGGGCCAAACCCACACCTCCCGCACTCCTCTCCCACCAACATTCAAATGCATCGAACAGCATCGAACAAAAGTTTTATATTCAAATTACTAACCTGCTCACAGCATATTTATTCACTTCCCGTGATAATGAACATGTTTATCCAAAGAGTCTGATGCATTTCGGCTCGAATTATATCATAAATCAGCAGTTTCGTGCCAATTTATTAGCCGTTCGCGATTTGGTGGGCTTATCACTGCACTTCACTTCTTCTCAAAGGGCACTGAAAAAATCAAGTTTTCACTCACTTCTCCGCACATGAGGAGCCCGAAATGTTGATGGAATGCAAATTAAACATCACTTTTCGAAATCAGTCACTTGTTTAAACCGAAAACTTAATATAAACTGCTATTTTTGCCCGAAAAAAACGATTAAAAACTGATCGCGGAGCGAATGTAAACAACGGCACCGGCAGCAGCAAACCAATAATTAGGGTGGCTCAAAAAATCATTTTGCTCCGCCACGCTCAGTCGGTTGTGATTTATAATTTGGGTGTCATCCGATGGTTTGGGCTGGTTTGAATAGAGGCTTACCGTGCACAAGTCGTTTCAGGTTTGTATGACAGTTTATATGGCGAGGTTGAATTTAACATTATTCTGATTGTGGTGCTTCGTCATTGAGCCCTGGCGAGGGGGAGACCATATGACTGGATGAAATATTCAAGGGCTTCAGCTCCATAGACAATCCATATTAAATGGTCGTTCCAATAGTTGCGAGTCGATTTTAATCGAGGTTGCGAATCTTTAGCATGGTAATAAGGCTTCTCAGAAGGCATCAGAGAAACGTGCAATTCAACAAAATACCCAGAATTTGTCTGTGATATCTATCGCACCAGGGGCAGATACTGCTAGTCTAGTCTACACTATCGCACCAGGGGCAGATGCTTCATACAAAAAGTGTGACATGGGGGTGAGTGGGGTATAAAATGCTATTTTTGCGTTAGGGGCCGTACATATATTACGTAAGCACTTATGAGGGGAGGGGGGCTGGTCAATATCTTACGATCCATATAAATAAAAAAATCATTTGTATGAAAAAATCTTACAAGGGGGGAGGGGGGGCGGTCGAAAAACCCAGAAAAATTGCTTACGTAATAAGTGTACGATCCCTTACGTAATCAATGGATCTGTCCTGCGGTGCGGTTTTCTTTCAGTAAAGTCCCAGGAATGTTGCTTTCAGCTATGTGGGTTCTCTTTTCGCCAGCGTATGGAGGGGAGGCACTGTAGCCAGTGTAATAAAAGATTTAGTTTCCATACTAGTTTTCATACAAACTTGAACCGGCATGCGCTCAACCACTTTTTGTTCAAATCGGTTTTTGGAGGACACTCGGAGCATGGGACGGAATCGAGTGAGCGTGGTGGTGCTGGGTCGTTTTTTGAACCACCCTAGTAATATTCTTTGTTTTTTTAATACGACACCAATACTACTACAGTATATGACAGTTTTTATTGTACAAATACTTTCAAAGCTTTGTTTTGGTACTCAACCCACCTTCACCTTAACTTGTCTGAGTATTCATAACTATCGAACAATGTGATTTATGATTCATACATATCAGATTTATTTGCATGCTCTCAGAAGCGAAATCTTCCCAAGGTTTCGAATATCTGGGTCTTCAGGGTATAGTCAAACTAGACCCCTGATATTTGTCCTGAATGCACGCTAACAATAAAAATCAATTCCTATTTATCATATAAATAACACGAATTACATATAAGAATCATGACAACACAATCTAGAACAAAATAAACATTAATCGCGACGTGTGCATGGAAATATTATTCACTAACTTTACAGACAAAACTTTGACTCTCAAATTCTCTAAATTTTATGCCTATTGGCCACGTACAAGGCTTTAACGCTTTTGATTTGTATTTGCTGTTAACTGAAATCTTGAATGATACATACTCTAAGCTTTCCAAAACTCTTCCCTTCGGTATTATCTTCCTGATATTAATCTTAGCCGAATCACGAATTTCAAGACAATCACGAACTAAACATATCACACGACCTTCCTTCTGCCAAGCTCCCGTCCCGTACCTAAATATTGCCCTCCGCTCGCTTTCAAATCGACTTCTATAAAAACATTCTTCATGCCTGCCGTATCCTAACGGAACTATCAATTTTATACTTTCGCCTCTAATTCTATCATGAACATGTACGTCTAAGTTTGGAAGATGATATTAGCATTTCCATATCATTGTAAATCGTTTAACTTCACGTAGAAGTAACACACACAAAATCATTAATTTAATCTATTTTATGTTTTTTTTATTCCTTTATTTTTTTGTTAGGCACTCTGTGTTACTTAACCGCTATTGTGCCGAGATCTACTGTGGAATTCTGCAGCCAGAATCCACACAGAATCTATTTTTAGATTTTTCCATTATTCATTGTTGTTGTTGAATCCCTCCGAGAAGAACAAGTTGTCAGTCGTCATCAGGCAGCCGTGACGGTGATGCGTGCACCCCAATACGCCACCGCATAGGCTGCGCATCCGGCGACCGACGAGGGTTTTTGGTGAAGGGGCTGGGAATCGAACCCATGACCATTCGCTTGAAAGGCGAACGTGTAGCCAACTACGCTACGGGACCCCCCTTCTCTATTTTTTGGTGTAAGTTGTAAGTTGTAAGGCCCTTTTGTGACAAACTTTGTAAAATACTGTTCTACAAAGTTGTAGAAAATTTAATTCTAAGCGTGTTTGCCAAAATAATAATTCATTTCATACAGGTAATGTTTTATGACAAAACTACTAAATTTAGATAGGGTGGTCCCGAAAAAAAAACAATTTTTAGCTTCTGCTTTTTTCAATTCAAATTATTTTCAAAAACTGTCGAAGCATTGCTTCGCGGTCTTTGGATTGCGCATCTTTTGGTTATATAATATGGTTGCTTGCTTTATTTTCAACAGGCATTGCAATATCATCTGAGCACATGATATTATCTTTGCTTGTGCAAAGATATTATCTCTAATCAAAGAGCACTCTGGAAAGATATTATCATTTGAGCGTTCGATGATGATCCGGATAGCCAGCGCGGTTTGGGGTTTGTTCGCGTTGCGAAGGTGTTGCTACAACAAAAGCTGTGAAAAAATGTTTCTCCATGACGAACATTGCACTTTGTTTACTGAGCGGATAGATAGCTAAGATCGATATCCCATTATTTCATCAGTATCTTTGCTCAAAAGATCGAATGATGGGATGGTTTGCAATGCCTGATTTTCAATCATGTTATTTATTTTTGGTTTTATTCCACCAAGTTATTGCGAAAATCCGGTAGGTAATAAATATGTTTTACTTGGAATTGCGGAATTTTTATACAAAATACGATACAAAATACGTACATAATACGATCATCAAACAAAAGTGAACAAAGATGGACAAATGAGATGTCATGGTTTCATTTGCCTGGATGTATAGTTTCATAAGACGATTGATTTGTTTGCTAATATTTGCTACTAACTACAGTATAAAGCTCAGAAAAATGACATTTTTCGTAAAAAACGCTCATAACATGCTTGAAAATGAAGCTAGCAACCATATTATATAACCAAAAGACGCGCAATCCAAAGACCGTGAAGCGATGCTTTGACAGTTTTTGAAAATAATTTGAATTGAAAAAAGTAGAAGCTGAAAATTGTTTTTTCCGGTACCACCCTATCTAAATTTAGTAATTTTGTCATACAACATTACCTGTATGAGATAAAATTAATATTATTTTAGCAAAAATGCTTAGAATCAAATTTTCTACAACTTTGTAGAACAGTGTGACCCCCAAATCTGAAAGATTAAAAAATACATTTTACAAAATTTGTCAGTTCAACTTTGTAGAACAGCACACCCCCCAATTTGAAAGAATAAAAAATATATTTTACAAAATTTATCACAAACGGGCCACGCTAATGACAACTCACACAAAAAAAAATTTCTTATAGATAATTTCGTCTGAATAGGTAAAAACTTTAGCGCTGATGGTTTTCGAGTTATCGAATTATGTCGTGACCATTGCATTGTGCGCTGTCGCCACCGACGATTTTTGGACCGGCGCTTACCTCTACTGCCGTTCTACGCATAATTGTCCCATGTACATAGGAAATCTCAGTAAACATGAACAAATATTCGTATGACGGCAGTCAAGGACAATTGTGATTTAAATATTTGCTTGGTGCAAGAACGCTGCCTACTAGAACAATAGCATGCATGCGACAATGGGTGGATTTTTTTTCTTTATTAGAGTGATTTTTAAGATATTACAAAGTTCATCACTTAGACAATGGGTGGAACCGGTTTCACGGATTTCACGGAAACGGCCATATCTCAGGTTTTTGTTGTCCGATCTGTGACATCAATATATCAATCAACTCAGGAAGAGTTCTAGTTTATGTAAAGCCAAACTATTGAAAGCCTAACTATTGAAAAGATTTTACATATCTATAGGGGACCTGTACCAGTTTTGGCCATGTTCCTAATTTGGCCAGTTTTTCGCATAACTCCAAAAATGAAGCAATTTTTGAGGGTTTTATTCGCTGTAACGGGAGATATATCCCTCATGCTTCTTCACTGTTGAAATTGATCGATATATTTTTTTTAATATGCATTTTTCAGGGTTGACCAAATTAGGCACTAAGCTGGCCAAAACCGGTACACTTACCCTACTGCCGTCTCAAGCATAGTTGTCCCATGCCGTTTTTAGTTGATGGGCTTCTTGCTGCCCTGGCGGCCTACAAAAGAATTCATCAGTGGATTAAAGAACTAGAAAGGGTTGCTGGCAAGCCTAGACGTCATGTCTGATAGAGAACTAACTTATCTGAGCAAATGCGATACCGCCAGCAGAGTGGGAGTGCTTATAAGCATACTAAAGACCGGATCATTTAGAAATCGGGCACTTGAAAATGCGTGTATTTTTTTAACTTTCAGTTTGATCGAAAAACTTTCTAAGAATGAAACCAAAGTTATATTATTTTATTTCATATGAATGACTGAAACGATGCCGCTTGTCAGTCGGCGCACACCTTCTCCAGTCATGATTTTGGCTAGCTAATTCTATCAATTCTTCATACGGCCAATGTCAGTGGTAACTGCTCCCTTCATCTTCAGTTTCTGGTTAATAATTACCCAAAATTATTCTGTTGTATGGAATTGAAGATTTTTGGGATGATCTGGTCTCCACTATTGTAGTAGTATTCCTTGCTACAATGACAGCTGGCTAAATCTAGCCAAAACGTAAATGGGCCATCATGGGACTGAATGAAGGGTAAAATCTGGCTTTTAACGAAGATGGATTTTGCAGGACTGTGCAGAATTATTTATCGTTTCTCTTCCTGCATGGTGAATATTTTGAAACCACGTTAGTTTCAATCTGTGAAAAAATAGACTCAAAATAATGGTTTACTAATTATGAAACGCTGTGAAAAGCTTGCATATCCGACCACTAGGAACGCCACTATATCTAAAATAAAGTGCCACATTTCTAAATGATCTAGGCTTTATGCTTGGCACGGCGGTATGAAGAATCGGATAATAATGGAGTTCAAAATATCTGAAGATATTATTATCTTAACGCATAATCATTTATTTGAATTCAAATAATTCTGTAATTCATAATCAAACCGATAGTACAAATCATTGTCGAATGCTTCACATTTGTGTTCTCATAGTGATCAGTTATTCGGTTTCGATATTTTTTGCTGCCACTGATAGGAATGCTGCCACTGAGAGAAAGCATAAAATATTTTGCATCGCTGTGACTCAATCGCTGCGACAGAACCACACAGAACCCTCGTCAATTTCCATTATTATTGTATGCCTACTACCGTGCGATGGTGGCACTCGTAAGATCCGCCAATAATTAATGGACAAGTTTGGGTTCTGACGAGCGATGGTACGTAATATAAATTATTTAAAGTTTTTTCAAGAAGGAGCACAGTTGGCTGGCACCGAAAAGATAACTCGTCGCAAAGGGCAGATTTTTACATAGGTATGGTAAAACTTCGATATCGGAGATGATTTGATGTTGACATATCTGGTGCAGCGCCGTTTTCAACCATCCCATAGACACTTCGTCTCGTGCGTAGAACCAACCAATGCTTGTTTTGTATCCAGAGTCGAAGAATCTTGGAGATGGGACGTCATTGGGTAGGCCACTCTGGATATCTAACAGTGCCGAACAAACCGATTCGAAATATTGTTGATCAACATCGGATTTTTCCGTTTGAAAGCCAGTTTCAAATCAAAGTTTTCCGCTCTAGTTTTTTTTCCTCACTAGAGGCTGGAGAATTAGCGGGCCGTTTTGGTTTTTCTTGCTTGGAGCCGCTGCAGCATTTCCAGGTGACAACAAAAGTTGATACTCAGCTTCAAATTCATCCTAAGAACAAAAATGCAGTCATGTGCAAACATGTATTTAAATCATGATAAGATAGGGTAAAGTGCCCAATAGTGGACCCCCAACCAGTATTGCATTATTACAGCACAATGTAAAAGTTTTGCTATGAAATTTCATCGGGAGAACCTACCTTACAGTCCTATGAAAGTGTAATTAAAAGTAAAATGGATATGGAAAGTAAAATTAGATGATTTTTTACAATTCTATAAAAAATAAACACGGAGTGTCCATTATAGGAATATTTTGGGGGGTCCATAATAGAGAAGGAGAACGTTCCGAAACGGAACATAAAAATCAAATGAAGTGTCGACTAGAGGGAAGCAATTTCCTATTATGAATCCCCATGGGGTCTACTATAGGGCGAGTTCAGTCAGACTTCAAAATGTCAATTTCAACGAATAACTTCGTGTATTTGAGTGTTTTATGTATGTATCGTGCAGATGAGATGCAGAACTTAGTATCAGATGTCAAACAGAATTAATATGTTGAATATTTCCACTCCTTATGGCAGGAAGAACAAAATTCCGCTACTAGGGGGTCCAGGTAAATAGATGGTAGATTTTTAATAGATGATCACTATCCGAAGAGATTTTTTTTTCTATTGGCACTTAACTGAAGAAGCGAACCAAACGTTATCGGTTACAGACAGAGGCGCGGCCATGTTCCGAGACGTGGGTAGGACAAAAACAGAATTATCAAATCTATAGAATACTTTTATTGAATTTCAGCGATTTTCCGGAGATCCTATCCGTACTTTCTCAGATAAGTTTTTAAAACTCCCTATGACTATTAGGATAATCATTACATTTCAAGTGTTTAAAGAACATTTGAATCATTTGTTTGAGAAACTGCATTAGTCCATTTTACACAATTTCGAGAAAACAACAAAAACTGTTTTTGAACAAATTGGCATCGAATCTTTTGATTTCTTCGATACAGATCAATAGTTTTTGGCAAAACTCAACACCCTGGAGCACTTCTGGTGCTAAAACTGTAAGCAGTACTTCACAATTGCTCTTCAAAGTGCGTAGACGTTTGTAGTATCTCATACAAACGAAAAACTTTTTTCGTATTTTTTGCCAGAACACGTATTTTTGTACGATGATTCAGAATATATAAAAATCTCACTTTGGCCAAAAATGTTACATATGCAGTTTCTCAAACAAACGGTTCATTTCTGAAAAGCATGTCTTCAAACATTTTTACGAATTTCCAGAAGTGATTATGGATTACTGTAAATTTTATAAAATATTGGATGATTTCAACCAATTATCACTAACTTCAAGGAATTCGAACCTTTAGAAATCTTCAGAAATTTCACTACGATCTATCAGTAAAGCGTATGATCCCCCAAGAATCTTTATGTGTCGTCCAAGAATCTTCAGCGTAAATAGCGTTTTCAAAAATCTCAAGCACAATTTAACTCCGAATTCCAGACTTTTTTTCTCTCTAACTTCTAATATTTGTTTGCAAACGTAGGTATATTTGTGGTTCCTACAGTTTCCAATAAACTCTTAGAAGCTTTCAGAATTCTTCTTCTCATATGCCTGCTACAAGACATCCGGATGTGCTACAATCATCATAAACTGCTTCATATTTGCATATTTCTGCGATTGTTCTCTCATATCCTTGTCTAGTTTCTCAACTTTTGAAGATGAGCTCAGCAGTCTAGTGACTACCGCTTTTGCCTTATAGACAGGAGGTCTGGCATAGACTACATCACTTTTCCTTTATCTATATTTGTCTCCATCTGCCTTACTGAGTTAACGAAATTTTCTTTCCGTGGTATTGTGGATATGCGCAGGTTTTCTCGGCCTCTATTAGCAACAATAACTCCACACTAACATTCCTCTCCTTTCCTAACTGACTGGAGCCTAAAGGCAGTAAATTCCAACCTTTATTCATTTGGATTGTAACGTAATTTACATCAGTTCTAACCAGTCATGCAGAAGCAACCATTGACAAGAACAGTCAGTCTTAGGTAAGTTAAGCTAACTATATCCTTGTTTAGGTATTCAACAAAAATTTCAGAAATTCTCTGGGCCTCTCTGAACTAGCAGAAATAATTACGTACTTCCAGAAAGTTTTCATCAATTTCATGGAAGAAACTATTAAAAATTTCAAGACTTCTAGGAAAATCTCAATACATCATTGGACACTTTTTGGAATGAAAAGAAATTTCTCATAGACTCTGAGAAGTCTTTCGGAATAGTTTTCTCCTTTACAATCCCTGCAAAACTCCACGATTGTCAGTTTAACCTCTGATAAACTCTCAAACCTCTGATTAACTTTGAAACGTTTTGATGCAATTTTTGATAGATCTAGAAATGTAATCACGTTAAAAAATCACGTTTACGACGTTCTGTTCACAATTGTGCGTACTGACGAGGTGACGACTTATTCCAGCGACCTTCTCTGCAGGAGATCCTTAGAACCATTGTTGTCTAATGGGATCAAAGGTGGAATGAGCCGAGACCTGCATTTTTTAATTTTGAACAATCTCCAGAACGGCTTAGCACAACCTGGGAGTGCGCGGATCTTATTGGAGAAATCACTATTTCTGGTGTACACTATTTTGGAATAGATAATTTTTGGCATTCGATTGCAACGTGTCTTGACCGCAGGCTGCCCAGTATGTTGATACTGCCGGCGAGTGACATCACAAAGTCGATTCAAATCTTTATGGAGTTTATCAATGATGAGGGTGTTGCTTACCTGACGAGTCGTTGCGTTGGTACGTGTTGTTCTCGGGTCAACGAGATTGCTTCCTCGATGGAACTCAGCTGCCGGCTATTGCTCCAGCCGTTTCCGTAGTTGACGTTGGAGTCGATTGTACGACAATTCCCCGAAAACCAATTCCCCGAATGCAATTTCCCCGAATGAAATTTCCCCGAATAACAATTCCCCGAACGTAACATTTCCCCGAATGTAACAATTCCCCGAATGCAACATTTCCCCGAATGTAACATTTCCCCGAAATGTTTCCACAGTGCAGATAAAACTAAAACTGAAAAAGGAATCTGCGTCGTTTAACATAAAGTCGCATAATTGGCTTTTGACACAATTTTAAGTAGCAACAAAAGTGAGGGTCGCGGGACAACTCGCTTAAAAATTGTAAAAAAAAGATGCTGGGACATTGGGCCGAAGACAATTACAGTCAATCCTCCATGAGTCGATGTAGAAGGGACCGTCGACTCATGGATATCTCGAGATGTGGAATAGAAAATCCTTTGGAAGCTGATTGAAGGGACCATCTAAGTAACTCAGGAAATATTTTTTAATATGGCATAATTTGCTTCCATGAGTCGATATCAAGTCATGGAACATCGACTCATGGAGGTTTTACTGTATGCAGAACCGTCATTAGGCCGAGTGAGAAGTAAGAAGTGAAAAATGAATAGTGAGTAGTGAAAAATGAGACGTGAGAAGTGAGAAGAGCGTAATGAGAAGTGAGTAATGAGAAATGAGAAATGAGAAGTGAAAATTGAGATGTGAGAAGCGAGATATGAGAAGTGAGATGTGAGAAGTGAGAAGTGAGAAATGAGGAGCGAGGAGTGAGAAGTGAGTAGTGAGTAGTGAGTAATGGGAAGTGAGAAGTGAGAAGTGAAAAGTAAGAAATGAGAAGCAAGTACAGTAAGTAAGTACATAGTAAGAAATGAAAAGTATGGAGTAAGAAGTGAGAAGTGAAAAATATGATGCAACAAGTGTTATGTGAGGAGCGAGAAAGAGCGAAATGTGAAGTGAGATGTAGGAAGAGAGAATGGAAAAATTAGGAAGAAGGATAGAGATAAAGGAAGAAAATTAATGCGTCTTCCGGTATAATGTTTTTTTGCCTTTCTCGTACAACTAAGTTGTACCGAAAGGCTATCATTTCACTCCGAAAACGAACATTTTATAGAAGCCTCTGAGACCCATAGTATTATATACCAATCGACTCAGCTCGACGAGCTGAGCACATGTCTGTCTGTCCGTGTGTATGTGTGTGTGTGTATGTGTGTGCACAAAAACTATAAAACACATTAGACAACTTTTCGTATAGTAATCTTCAACCGATTTTCTCGCAACAAGTTTTATTCGACAGGGGACAAGGCCTTGTTGATCACTATTGAATTTTATAACGATCGGTCATTGCTTTTAAAAGTTATGAAGAAAATGGTACATCGGACCATATAAGCACCATATAAGGTTGGTGTCTTAACTAAATGCGAGAAAGGCACCACCAACGCTAGGTGGATTAATCTGGGTTTTTATAATCGCTTCGCCCGGTATTAGGGGAAGGCGAGTTATAATGCCTTCTTAAAATGAACACGTTTGCCCAATATAAGACAAAGAGGGTAGATAGACCCTTCTTCAATTGTACACTTTTGCATGGAGTAAAGCGAAGGAAGGAGATAATGCCTTCCTTAAATGATCGCGTCTACGCAGTAAGTAAAAATTATAATATAGGGACAATGGAGGAGATATTGCCTTCTTTGAATGAAAACATCATTTTTTTTCGGTTTATATAATTGATATTTATTGCTAGATGCGATCTCATATATTATATCTATTCCAACCAAACTCGTCTACATCAAAGGAAGAGACTACATTTATCATAACCTTATTGCAGGCAAATTTCTACTTCTGAAAAAGTAATTTCATTCTACTTTGGCTTATTTCGAGCTAACGCCTAACTTTAATGAATTGATCACATCTACCGCTTCCATATATAAGGTAGATACAGATTTTTAAAGAAGGAACAACATTCACTTCTTCATTATTCTGGAAAAACATCTACTTTCAAAGTAGAGATCAAATTAATCCATTGCGTTATTCCGAGTAGATGTACTACTTTTAAAGAAGGGATCACATTCACCATTGCCTTATTCCGGGCATACGCATTATTTTTTTTAAGGATTCATATCCACGATTACATCAACTTCTTAAGAAGAGATAGACCTTACATAGGACATGAGTTTGATTTCACAAATTTTTACCATGATGCTTTCAAACGGAATTTATGTTCGCGATTCTGCTCCACCAAATAAATTCAGCCTATGTTCGAATATTTTAGAAAAAATGAATAGGAAAACACTTTATTATAATATCTTCATAAATTAACAATAAGATATATAATTTAACAGTAAAGAATATCAAGGGCATACAATACTATCGAAAGATTTGGTCATGTTCGGCATCTCCAAAGAGACACTCTGGAACAAATCTTTGAACGCTGCTCTGTTCGGGCGTCAATAGTCGATGACAATTATGTGTTTGCAAAACTACTTTATTTTCAGGGATTTGTTACATTCGGGAAATGTTACGTTCAGGGAATTGTTATTCGGGAAATTGCATTCAGAATTGTTACATTCAGAAATTGCATTCAGGAAAATTGCATTCAGGGAATTGGTTTTCAGTGATTGTACGTACAATCTTCAATAACAATTCCCTGAATGCAATTTCCTGAATGCAATTTCCTGAATAACAATTCCCTGTATGTAACAATTTCCTGAATGTAACATTTCCCGAATGAAACAATTCCCCGAATGTAACATTTCCCCGAATGCATCTCCTTTCTTTTTGAGTGCGGCACAAGGCGATGGGTATTAAGTAAGCCATGCGAGCAAAGGCGTATGATTGCCGATCCGGAGGTTGCGAGTTCGATTCTCGATGCGGCCTAAGATGCTTCAGGGTGGGAAGCATTTTCGGCTCCTTGTGCACAATGTATCCATTGTACATGCTACACAAGACATTCATGCAACTGGCAGGTACCGGAAAGTTTTAAATAACTGTGGAAATAATAATAGAACACTAAGCTGAAAAACAGTCCAAGTTTCAGATAGAATGTAAAGCCATTGAAGATGAAGACAATGCGCTGAAAGAAGGCAATGCTTTCTTTGAATAAACGCATTTGATCTGTATAAAACGAAGTGAGGAGATAATGCTTTCTTTAAATTAATAAGTTTGCTCGGTATGATGAACGCATCTGCCCGGTTTAAAGCCAAAGGAATGTCTTCTTAAAATGAACGCGTCTGTCCGGTATAAGACGACGGTAGGAGATAATCCCTTCTTTAGGTTATAGCATCGCCCGGTATTAGGGGAAATAAAGTGATAATGTCTTCCTCAAATGAACACATTTGACCGGTATAAGGCAAAGAGGATAGATAGCCCCTTCTTTAAATGAACTCGTTTGTCTGGAATAAAGTGAAAAAATAAAATAAAACAACGCCTTCTTTAAATGATCGCATCTGTCCGGTGTAATGAGAATGGAGGAAGATAATGCCTTCTTTAAATTAAGGCCTCTCGAGACAGAAATTCTGTCCGCAATAAAGCAAAAAAGAGGAGATTATTCGTTTACTGAGCAAGTAGCACGCTTGCCAGGTATAATAAATAATTGATTTGAAGCAATTATATGTTTCAAAACTGCTGTTATATTACACCACATTTATCTAAGAAAATGCTAATTTGTTTGACATAACATTCTGAAAAACGGCATTCTTCCAAAGGTCATTCTGGAAAAGGTAGAATCCATCAAAATCACACCGCAAAAGTTACAGACCGCCTAATTATGTATTGAGAAAATGAATTCGGCAAAATGTTTTTCGGTGAAATATGATACATTCAATACATATTGCGTAATAAGGGATCTTATATATTTTTTTCCTTATTCTGGCCAAATTGGCCTGCATCAAAATAAGAGATCAGATTATTCCTTATTCTCATTCTCAATTAATTCATTCTTGCATTATTTCGAGCTAACGCCTATTTTTGAAGGACCACATCTACCATTTTCTTACTTTGTAAAAATGTCTTCTTTTAAAGAATGCATCACATCCTCCATATTCAGAGCAGATACATGTTATTAAAGAACGAATAATAACATTCGGAACATTATTCCGAGCAGATGCATTATTTTTGAAGAAGGAATCACATTCACCATTGCCTCTTTTCGGGCAAACGCATTATTTTTGTTTACAAGGATTCACATCCACCATTGCATTATATATTTGAAGAAGGTATATACACGACTGGAGTTTGATTCCGAAGATAGGAAAAATATTTGTCAATCGGAATTGCAGTTTGATACTATCTTGGGAGAAAAAAAACTACCTTAGAAAACGCTGAACTCTGACATCTTTATAATTCAACAACACATCTTGGAGGAACAAGAACTACAAATACTACCAAAGCCTATTCAGCTGATATTCTCCTATAAGACACTCTTGAATGTATTTTTGAACGCTGCTTTTATCAGACGCATACAACAGTCGATTGCGAAGATGTGTTTGAAAGAGGTATTTTATTTTCGGGAATTGTTCCATTCGGAAATGTTACATCTGGGGAATTGTTACATTCGGGGAAATTGCATTCGGGGAATTGTTACATTCGGGGAAATTACATTCGGGGAAATTGCATTCGGGGAATTGGTTTTCGGGGAATTGTCGTACAATCGTTTCAGTAACTTTCAAGTTCAGCCCGTCGATCATCTTCCCTAATGCCGTGGAGTCCTTACAGCAAAACCTTGAGCAAGTTGTTTGTAGCGGGCACTTCTTCTTCCGTTCTGGTTGCACCTGCGGCAGTTGCAGTTGCTGCTTCTACTTCTCGCGATTTTTGTGGTAGATTGCCGGCGTCGTCAATTGACAACGGCGAGTAGACATTGCTTGTCAGAATATGCTTGGAGGAGTTTCCATCGCTTCTAGTTGTTGTGCGCTTTGACACCTTGCCAGTGACCGGATCGGCAACTGAATTTCCCGGACCGGGAGAGAAGAACGCCAACGCGCGCAAAACAGCAGAGAAAATGACGAATGTGCAAAAACTTTTCTTTTATGGGCGAATTAAAGACATATACGGACGAGCCGTTGTACGGGACTTGAAAAAACATCAAGCGGAGCGCACACAGCAGCACGAGGCACTGGTAGCATTTTCGACGGAAAACCATCGCATTGATGGTGGTCGTCGGCGTGGTTCCTGCAGATCATTCAACCTCAACGAATCAGATTTTTATATGAATAAGGGTTTGTTCACAAAAAATGCCGTCAGTTGCGGTACCCCGCCACCAGTGGCGATGCTGAAAATGTATTCCAAATGATGGCGTCTTAGTCATAGAGTAGGTAGCCGTCGCGCAATAACAGCACGAAGTGAAATTTCAATGCAAGGTTCCGACAAGCTCCCTTCGACGCGCTCTTGTAATTGTGCAACCGAAGGGCATCTTTCTGTCATCGCCAAACGATTAGGTTTGGCACTTTTGAGAAAATTAATCTCGGATCATCTACTTTTGTATAAAATTCTGATTTCCTCCACCGATGGCCAGACGAGTGGCTTCAGCGGCGGATGCGACTTTAAGTCCATCCAACTGGCAGATTCTAGTCGGCTTCTTGAATCGGTTGACCTCCGGGCATGCTAATAAAGAGACACAAACTATCTTGGCAAACAGCATCCATTTCGTAGAGCTACGTGATCCTCCGTAGCCATTGCGTACAACCCGATTGGGCTGCACCTTTGATTTTTTTTGAGATTGAGAAATATTACTCTTTTCCTTTCGTAAAGTAAAGCCAGATCTGTTTAATTTAAGATTTGAGATCTGCGGCAACTGTTGTTCGGAAAAAATAAAATTATCACCCATATCATATCGAAATAACAGTAGGTCAATGTTTGCATCGTCATCTCAAATGCAAATGATTCTATTTACATTTGTTATTCCACATGGGCATTTTTTGCCAATTTCATGTAACGCAATTCAATCGAACAATTTTGGCCAATTATCGTAGAGCTCACGCCACCCAATTCCATCCAACAACAGCAAGGCCGATACAGGACGGTAACCTGCCACGCCAAATAGTTGCCACCAACAACGCCAATGACGACATTACCGCTGGGTCGAAGGGGAAGGCACTTGGGTACCCAGTGATAACAATGCTAAAAGACTCCTCCTTTCTTTCAGCTCGAGTTTAGTATCATTGTTTAATTGACAGTGAGCGGTTTGAAAGCTGAACAACTTTTCGAAATTTGGCAGTGGAAACGTTATACCTTTCTCATTTTTTTAGCTAATTCCAGTGGAATGTGATTAACTTGAAGCAACAAAGAAGTAATCGACTAACTGCATTCGAATCGCGGAGTGAAAACGTCAGTGTCATAATTGTAGTGCTTTTGCAAACCGTGGAGCACCAAGAACAGTCGACAGCCGTTCGGTTTGCTTTCGGTAAATTCGTTTGACTTCAAACATATAATTATCTGCCACTGCAATTGGGAGCGCGCAGCGCTACCTCGATTGTGACCCCGGTCCGAATTTAACAGTTTGAATCGTTCCACCCCTGGTGGCCACCCGGCGCCTCTACGGCGGCAAAGAAGAGCCTCATCAAAAGTGAAACAATCGCAATAAGATCGCGCCGCGCAACAACGTCGCATCAAGGAGGGATGCTGTTCTGCGTGATCTTGGCGTTCGCCCTTCTGAGTGCAGTCGTCATCTATGCCATTTTCACCGTTGCTTTTTGGTTCTGCTGCGAAGAGTGAAGCGTGTGCGTGTGTGTTTGCGGCGTTCGATAGATTGGCAAAACACGTGATCGAATCCGCGTGGCTCGTGAGTGTTGGCGCAACAGAAGAGATGTGCTTTTGAAATTGATGATCACCGAAGTGCCTGTTGAAGGATGAAGAAGAGTGCGGTCATTAGCAGCAAGAGAAGAAAAACAAATTCAAAACGTGTAGCGGCTACTGGTCAGAGTGTTTGCATCTGATACTGGAGAAAATGTGTGCAATTTGAATGCTTGTTAGAAGGTGTAAACATGTAAAGCTAAGATTTGAAAACCAACTTTGGTTGATGCAGTCAAAGTTAAATAAGGGAAGGTTTTCAATTGCTGCCTGTTTATTAATCGACTTCGGATCCGGTATTATGAAGTCATGACAAAAAATCATCACAAGATTGTTAGCAAGGTAAGTGGATTGATTAGCATTTTCCCGGTACTTGCGATGGTGAGATGCGCAATGTTCGAAATGTCTTATTAACAATTCGGAGCCACCAATTGTGAGAAAATAGTTTTCTAGTTGTTAACTGGGGCTGCGGCTGTGGTGTCGAAATTTTGATAGCATGAGAAGTGATGTTCGAATTATTAATTATGAATTATTATTTTGCTTAGTTTTTGCAACAAATATAATTCCCTCAAAAAGATTTTATGAATAATAATATATTACAGTATCGATAAGAAACATGATATTACCATAACTATATTTTGTGCCTATGTTTTTCGAATTCTGTGGATCTTTGTTCAAATTAATTGATTTGATAAAAATCAATTCTAAAAATATTTAAAAAATGCCATACCATTTTTGTGAAAATTTTCGATTATGTCCTAGTTTAACAAATTCTGTTTTAAACATTCAGATGTAACGATTCACATAAGTATTTTTACATTATGCGACAGCTAGCTGATGCCATTTTAGAATTGTTGAAAATCTTGATAATTGCATCTGGTCGCTAATCTAAGGGTTGGATCAAGTTCTTGTTTTTGCCGTACGTGTACTGCTTGATTGAATAGTGTCAGCATGCAGGGCTGCAGCAGGGTAAACATACGGCATGACCAGGGATTGAAAGAAATGAAAAAAACTCACACTTGTCATTTCTGTATACACTCACGATATGTGGAATATCGTGAAAAACGTTTTTCGTAAGCTGATGAATTTATTTATACTCCGTAATAAATTTCTTTATAGTGTATCCATTGTATTTGCAAAACAAGAGACATACTCATGCAATGGTGGACATAGAAAAGCTAATGAAATGCTAATAGAACACTTACCTGATACTTGATGGGCTACAGCTCTTCGATGAACCTACGCCGAATGGAGTATCCTTCTCCACTGGACTCGATCCTGGGCCAATCGATTCCTCCCCTAGCAGCACAATCCACGTTGATTTGGTTGATATAACTCATATATGACCAAATTTAGTCTTATATGAGTATAATAGACTGATTTACAACATGTGTGTTGCTCGGGTCCTCTACTAAATATTATCTTCGCTTGACGTTCTTCCGGCATACGAACAACGTGACCAGCCCACCGTAGTCTGTCGTGTTGTATAAGCTTAATAATATCCATACGAACAACGTGACCAGCCCACCGTAGTCTGCCGTGTTGTATAAGCTTTATACACCTGGTACAATTCGTGATTGATGCGACGCCACCAGATGCCGTTCTCCTGTTTACCGCCGAGTATTGTCCGCAGCACCTTACGCTCAAACACTCCGAAAGCTCTCCGATCAGCCTCCTTTAACGTCCATGTCTCATGGCCGTATAAAGCCACCGGAAGAATCAGAGTAGTATACAGCGCCAGTTTTGTTTTCGTTTGCAGACTACGGGACTTAAGCTGGTTACGAATTCCGTAATAAGCCCTATTTGCAGCTGCAATACGCCTTTTCACCTCGCGGGTAACATCATTATCGCACGCCACTAATGTTCCAAGATACACAAATTCTTCCACCACTTCAAATTTTTCACCATTTCGCTACCACTACCACTAATGAACCCACGTTGATTGCCAGCGACCATGTACTTCGTTTTGCTGGTATTGATCGTGAGTCCAATCCTTGCTGTCTCCCTCTTAAAAGGCACAAAAGCCTCTTCCACGGCACGGCGATCAATCCCGATAATATCGATATCGTCCGCAAATCCCAGGAGCATATGCGATCTTGTGATAATGGTACCGCTTCTTTGCACACCAGCTCTCCGAATCGCTCCCTCGAGCGCTATATTGAACAGTAGATTCGAGAGTGCATCACCCTGCTTTAATCCATCTAAGGTAACAAATGATGTCGATATTTCATCCGCAACCCTTACACTTGATTTTGATCCGTCAAACGTTATACGAATCAGCCGTATCAGTTTCGCCGGAAAACCATGTTCAAGCATAATTTGCCATAATTCATTCCGTTTCACTGAATCGTACGCCGCCTTGAAATCAATAAACAGATAATGTGTCTGCAATAGACTGGCCCAGATTACTATGGGGAGAGAAAAATGTTGTCGAATTCCACGGGGCACCCCCCAGAATTGTGTCTTTGGGTGAGAAAATCAATCTCTGAAAATTTCAGCTCAATCGCTTGTTGCATAAGCTGGCGCATTTGATTTGAAGTTTGTATGGGGATTTCAGCCAAAATGTATAGGAAAATACACCTCCGTCACTCATTCGATCTGGAAATTGGTTCTGATTGCTCGATTGACCTCAGAATTGCAAAAACGGCAGTTGGTATGCCACAGAACAATTTCACAGAACATTGCATGATGATCAAATGAACTTTTATATAATTTTCGGCTGATTTATTAGGAGCTGATTTGTGTATTTTTGGGTTTTTTGATCGAATCGCATCAGCCGAAACCTATATAAAAGTTCATTTAATCATCATACAATGTTCTGTGAAATTGTTCTGTGGCATACCAACTGCCGTTTTTGCAATTCTGAGGTCAATCGAGCAATAAGAACCAATTTCCAGATCGAATGAGTGACGGAGGTGTATTTTCCTATACATTTTGGCTGAAATCTCCATACAAACTTCAAATCAAATGCGCCAGCTTATGCAACAAGCGATTGAGCTGAAATTTTCAGAGAATGATTTTCTTACCCAAAGGTAAAATCCTGGGGGGTGCCCCGTGGAATCGGACGACTTTTTGTATCCTGGGCCAGTCTAGTCTGCAAGTTGTACTCCCGGAATTTATTAAGGATTTGTCTCAGGGTAAACATTTGATCCGTTGTTGATCGGCCCTCACGAAAACCAGCTTGGTATTCGCCGACGAAGGATTGAAGAGTCTCAATCTGTTGAACAGGATACGGGACATAATTTTGTATGCCGAATTAAGGAGGGTTATTCCTCGGTAATTGGCGCACTCCAGTCTGTGCCCTTTCTTAAAGAGAGGACAAATGAGGCCGTCCAACCAGCTAGCAGGCATTTCCTCGTCTACCCATATTTTCGACATAATATGGTGCAAAACTTCATAAAGCTGCTCACTGCCATGTTTGAGAAGTTCAGCCGGGAGCTGGTCCTTCCCCGCAGCCTTATTGTTTTTCAGCTCTTTAACAGCTTTTTTAACCTCATCTAGTGTAGGCGACTCCACGGCTTGTCCATCGTCGCTATTATTTATTTTGTTCACCGATGCACCGTCACTTCCTCTATTCAACAAAGTCTCGAAGTGTTGCTTCCACCTTGCAGCCATTTCGGTTTTATCTGTCAGCAAAAGTTCAACATATTTTTCTTAACTAATAACTGTCATCTTTTAATTTTGGTTTAGCTGCGTCGCAGCAAGCATAAAATAAAGATCTGACATCTGTTCTTTGCTTCAGTGTTGATAGTGATGCCCTTGAAAACGTGAGGTGAAACAATTTTGGACTCCGAAAAGCTCGTCCTAAAACTATCGAACGAGGGCATTACGTTCCGAAGTTTGGGAAAAGTGTGTCAGCTTTTGAAAAACTTTTTGTTGAAACTCGAACCAACCAATCAATCAACCAATCATCAAAGACCCATGCAATTTAGTAAATGCTGCAATTACATTCTGGACCCGAAATTTGTAATTGACTGATGACCCTTCAGAATGCACGGAACTGTTTTACGTAGTTTATGCTTAGGGTCACTTCTTAGATAGAACCCTTCTGCTAAAGTGGAGGTGATAGACGTACTTCGCCATACATCTTGTACGTATATTGCCTTCACTTGTAAGTGTTGGCAATGTTATGTGATGAGTGTTGCCGAGAAATTCGTAGAATTGTGAGGGTGAATTGTTTGTGAATGGCAGGTAAAACTCGTCTTTATGTGTAGGTCTTCCCAGTGCAGTTGCGACTGCAGTAGAGCAGGGTGTGATTAGCCTCCACCACCCTGTAAGACCGCAGTCAACCATTTTCAACCCAACACCAGAGGGTTAGAAGCACCACCGAAGTAGCCAAGAAGGGGTGGCGTAATCGGATTGATGCAATGATGCCAGGTGACTGACCTGGAAAAGGAGGTCATGACCCTAGGATGCGGAAATCAAGCCCAAAACCGTTGACCATTCCAACGCATTTAGAAGTGAACGGATGTTTAATATCCAAATCACCAAAGTTACTAAGATAGATAAGGATGAAGTGATGAGAGTTTGTGGATGAAGACCAGGCATAGAGGACGTCAGAACCCCGCCGTCTTTATGGTTAAAAAAAATTCCCCAAGCCACTCCGACGTTACTACCGGCTACCGACGCGTAGGTGACCGAAGAAGAAAGGTAGAGAGGGAGTAGAAAGTCGCGAGGAGAAGAATCCGCCGCCGTCGCTGCATAGGGCGTCCAACAGTGAAGGAAGCCTAGATTCCATAGCGAGTTGGAGTACAGCCGCCGTCGCCGGCGTAGATGCCCTCGCGAAGACGAGGAAGGACGGAAGAAGAGGATGGACGGGAGAAGAGGAAGCAAAGAAGTGAAGTGGTGGAGTGCTGCTAGGAAGAGGCGCCCCAAAGACAGGTTAGCTACACTTAGGAAAGTGAAGACAAAAGTCAATCACCCTTATTCTTGTTTACGGACGAACGATACTCAGGTAACGCGTAAGCATTAAATAAAGCATTCAAGTGGCATTATATACGCCTTTACTGCAAAACATTAAATGCCAATAAGCCCTTTAGTCGCCTTTGGTGCTAATTTAATGCAGGTTTTGGCCCAATATATGGCTTCTGTTAAATCCTACTTTATCGATAAAATAGAAATTTTGCTGAGTAGCATTTATTCAGCAACCGAAATGCTGAATAAATGCCTAACTTTAAAAACAAGAAAAAAGGTTTTTTCCTTTTAGCACAAAGTTTTTTTTTATAATATATCGTTTTTATATTTTCAAATTCAAATGGAATACAATTTTTTCTTTCCGAGCGGGATTCGAGCCCGCGCTCTTGCCACCCGACGGTGTAGTCATCGCCCTTACCAGCTGGCTCATAAGAAAGAGATGGTAGTGGGAATAATTTTGCCCAACATAAACATTACGCCCCTTCAGGAACATTGAAACTTAATCTAACGCATATCAACATTGAAACTTAATCTAACGCATCAATGCAATCATCACAAACGTCATACCCCAGGTGCAATGAAAAAGCTACAGTAGTGCCGCTTTAAAGCATCCATCGAACATAGTGCAATGGAATAATAAAATGTAGATAAAGTATGTAATTAATGATAGGGTACTCCTGTCAGTGGTCGGAATGGAAAAAAAACCTTGTGCACGTACCGATTTCTATTCTCAACTGTAGGTTTATTGGACAAATAGTCCCCGCTATATGTTTCATATTGGAAAACGTTCGACGTATGAACACTATAGGCTTTAAAGTGGCACTAATGTAGCTGTTTCATTGCACTTCACGAAAAAAACAACATTGTGCATTCAAAATGCCATTATAAGACTATGCCTCTCATGATTGCTTTGAGAATGCTTATTTAGAACAGCCAGGTTTTCAGAATGCTTATATACACATGGAGCATATGCAATGTGAGTATAATGCTGCTATAGTGCTTACTTTAATGCTTATCGGTTACTTGCGAATGAATGCGATTCGTTCGAACCGTTTCTCCATTTGATTTTGCTGGCGTAAACGAGAATGCGCTTCAACTTTCGTTCGAAAGCGCGTTCGTACGTAAACAAGAATAAGGGTGAATAAAGTGTCGCAAAGTGAAGCTCTGTGGTTTTCCCTGCGTTTTGATTGCGACCATAGCTCAGGGCATACTTACCCAATTATTACACAATCTAGCATAGTATGTGGCATTCTATTCGAGTGTGTGTTGACTGGGAAAGTACCATTCGACCAACATTCCTACCCAGCTTCAACGACATCTCTCACTTATGAGGGACCCCATTGTCCAACAGTTGGAGCCACCCAATTCATACACCACGCTCACATCCTAGTGCAATAATAGATACCTCGACAGAGAATAAAGCGTAGTGGATGACTATTGAATTTCATAACATGCTATAAAATACCTTGTAGAATCAACCCATGCAAGCTCTTCTACTCGATTTATTACACGACCTTAGTACAAGAAACGGAACACAAGATTTAATAGCATGCAAGCTACGACGCATAACGCCAATCGGTTCAGTAGTTTCCTAGTCTGTAAGGTTCAGGCAGAAATTAATTTTTGTGCTTATAGAATACAGATTGTGTTGTTTAATAATGAACGAGAAAGACAGTAAACCGGTTAGTATAAATATTTTTCTCAAACTTCTTGCCACGTTCTGTATTGTTAATATCGCCAAAATAATGTCAAAATACGACTTTCCATCGTGCCACAGTGACTGGAGTTAATTGAATTAATCCGTGGAATCTGCGGGATAATTTTTCACTTTATACCCCATTAGTGCTGCGTTGTTAATTGGAGTGGATACTTCCGGATGCCTTTCGATACTTATTCTCTGATGGCATGGATGATGGAACCATCACCGCAAAAGAGTCGGAGACATTTTGTAGGGTAAAGGTACCATCAGTTGAGGTGTTAGCATATCCTCAATAGGATTTTTTTTTAAATCGATAATTATGCGAAATTTGCAGTTTTAATACCTTAGAAACTTAGAAAAACTTATAAATTTGGTAACAACTATGAGATTGTCGCTATTTGATATTAACAACTACCAAAAATATATTGCATCACTAATGGGTACAATGTTCCTTAAGTGGTGGTAAAAATTAACCTTGGTTCGCATAGTGGTGCTATCCATTGATTTCTTATTAGACTGGTTCAGTTGCTCCACTATTAGTACAAGATATTCAATTTCATCAAGCAAAATCATTGTTTTCAATAACAGCACATTTGAAGCACGCCGCATAAACTTGAACAATCGTAAAGTAGCAAAAGACCCAATAGTGGAGGAACTAACCACGTTTCACCACTATTTGTTGCTTACCTCAACAGTGTAATAGATAGATCATTGAACATATTTCATCCGAATCGTGTTGTAATTGCAGCAGCATCCATAATTGCCACCTAAAATAGTACCTCCAATGATTGGTGAAGTGTTCCAATAGTTGCGGTATTTTTTAATTCATGTTCCTATAGTTGCGAATCCCATTGTTTTCATACGGGATTCGCAACTATGGGAACACTACCGCAACTATTGGTGCAAAGCCAGGAAAACGATAAGGTATTTTAGTGATACTTTACCGATTTTAAGGGAAATCCAAACCTGTTTTCTTTTATTTTGTCTACTGACATGTGGACAAATTGATGGACTACATGGGTTGCTGCGTTTAATACGTAGATTTTGTAAAAACAAGACTACCGCAACTATAGGAACACCCACAACTATCGGATCTTTTACCCTATAATAAAAAAATGTTAAGAAACTGGAAATGGAAAATAGGTTGATCTATAGGTGATCTAAAAGATGCTATGTGTTAACCTTCTTCGGATATTAGAAAAAAACTTACGAATAAGATGTTAGGGTCATATTGACCCAGAAATGTAAATGCTTATAAAACAGTCAAATTATAACCAAATTGCAAAGTTTATATACCGTTCGAAAGATAAACTCATCAATTTTGTGGCTATGTGGTGATATGCTGGTTCTGGAGACAATGGCCACCGGGAAACGACTTCCACGGGGACCTTGTCGGTCATATAAGGGGAACAAAAAAATCGCTCCATATATGCCATTCGATCGCTAATTCTTCATAGATTCTCTTAAAACGGTAATGTATGGTCCATGAGAGGGCTTCCGATGAAAGTGGCCACTCCTGGTACATGCAAGGTGCCGCAGGAGAGGACATTTCCGTTTTAGCACCAAAATATACCGTGCGGCGGCTATGTCCTCATGATTTTCCACAAAATATATGATAATGCACTTGAAATCGCTAAGTGGCCACATTGGCCACTCTTGGAGCCTATGAGGTGCCCCCGTAAAAGGGGACATTTCCGTTTTAACACCAAAATATGTCGTGCGATAGCTCTTTCGTCATGATTTTCCACAAAATAGATGATTATGTGCTCGAAATCGATAAAAGACCATATTGGCCACTCTTGGAACCTATGAGGTGCCCTTGGGGAACCCGTAGAAAGGAATATTTCCGTTTAAACTCCAAAATATGCCATGCGGTGGCTCATTCGTCATGATTTTCCACAAAATAGATGATTATGCGCTCGAAATCGATAATTGGCCACATTGGCCACTCTTGGAGCCTATGAGGTGCCCTCGGGAAACCCGTAAAAGGGGACATTTCCGTTTTAACACCAAAATATGTCGTGTGGCGGCTCTATTATCATGATTTTCCACCAAACAGATGGTCATGTGCTTGAAATCTATAAATATCACATTGGCCACTCCTTGTATATGCAAGGTGCCCCCGGGGAACCCGTAGGAGAGGACATTTCCGTTCTGGCACCAAAATGTGCGGTGCTGCGGCTCTTTCATCATGATTTGCCACAAAATAGATGATTATGCGCTCGAAATCGATAAGTGACCACATTGGCCACTCTTGGAGCCTATGAGGTGCCCTCGGGGAAACCGTAAAAGAGGACATTTCCGTTTTAACACCAAAATATGCCGTGCGGCAGTTCCTTCGTCATGATTTTCACACAAAATAGATGATTATGCGCTTGAAATCGATAATTGACCACATTGGCCGCTCTTGGAGTCTACCAGGGGCCCCCAGGGAACCCGTAGAATGGGATATTTCCGTTTTAACACCGAAATATGCCGAGCGGCGACTCTTTCGGTGTGTTTTCCCACCACAGAGATGGTTATTCACTCGAAATCAATAAGTGATCACATTGGCCACTCTTGAACCACACATCGTGCACACGTTTACGTGTGCATTACTCCATTTGATGCTGGGTACCTTGCGTGAACGCGGCGTGCAAGCAGCGTGAAAAAACTTTACGTGGACATCGGCCCTTAAAGACATGCCGTGCAGCGACTCTTTCACTATAATTTTCCATCAAATAGTTGGTAATGCTCTTGAAATCTAATATCAACCCGGGGGAACCCCAGGCCCAATTTCGGTAATTGTGGAGTGCCTTGAAGAATTCATTGAAAGTGTCTGTGCACACAAAATCTAACTCACTTTTGAGGAACTTTTCCTCAACCGAATTGCTCGCAGTAAATAGCATTTGACGAAAATCCTGCCCTATTGTTTCCTATTGAAAATTGGCCAGATCGGACTATGGGCTCCGAAGTTATACTACAAAATACTAGTTTCAGCAGCTACATGGGAAATTCACTTTTCTGGCACTTAAGCTCATCCGATTGGCTTGCAATAAGTTGCGTTCAGCAGAAAGTTTTAGAATGCAAATAAACAAATATGAAAAATAAGAGCTATCTACCTATTAGTGTTATATTAGACTTTTCTTATATATTTCTCAACCCTTTTGAACGAACGATAAAGGCACCATCACCACTAGGTAGATTAATCTTGTTTTTTTTTTTCTATCAAATAGGTCATTCATTCTGAACTTAATATCTACAACCTACAAGGTACCCGCAGGAGTCTCACAGAAAGAGAGATTTTTTTATATCAAAATGTTGCGTTTTCATATCATTGTCCACGGCGATTGGTGAAAACCTCAAACTTCTATGAGTCGATATTGAAGGGACCATCGACTAATGGTAATATCGAGATGCGGAATAGAAAATCTTTGGAGAGCTGTTCGAAGGAATCACCACAGTAGCCCAGAAACTATTTTTTTAATTTGACTCAGTATACTCAATTTCAAATGAAGAACAATTTCAAGCACATAACCAACTTTTTGAAGACTTGCGGCCAGGGTAGATAATGATAGACGAAGATAGAGCTGCCGCAAGCGGCACAGTACATTTGATATAACCATGAAAATGTCCTCTCCTACGGGTTCGCAGGGCATCTCAAAGGTTCCAAGAGTAGACAATATCACTAATCAACTCCAAGCACATGACCATCTGTTTGGTAGAAAATAACACAGAAAGAGCCACCGCACGGCATATTTTGGTGTTAAAATGGTGCCCCGGGCTCCCGCGGGCACCTCATAGGTTCTATTTTGTGGAAAACCATGATGGGGGCACCTCATAGGTTCTATTTTGTGGAAAATCATGACGAAAGAGACGCCGCACGGCATATTTTGGTGCTAAAACGGAAATGTCCTCTCATACGGAATACCCGGGGGCACCTTGCTTGTACCAGGAGTGGCCAATGTGGTCATTTATCGATTTCAAGCGCATAACCATCTGTTTGGTGGAAAATCATGACAAAAGAGCCGCCGCATGGCATATTTTGGTGCTAAAACGGAAATATCCCCTCCTGCGGGTTCCCCGGGGCGCCTTGCATGCACCAGGAATGGCCAATGTGGTCATTTATCGATTTCAAGCGCATAACCAAACCATCTGTTTGGTGGAAAATCATGACAAAAGAGCCGCCGCATGGCATATTTTGGTGCTAAAACGGCAATGTCCCCTCCTGCGGGTTCCCCGGGGGCACCTTGCATGTACCAGGAGTGGCCAATGTGGTCTTTTATCGATTTCAAGCGCATTATCATCTATTTGGTGGAGAATCATGACAAAAGAGCCGCCGCACGGCATATTTTGGTGCTAAAACGGAAATGTCCCCTCCTGCGGGTTCCCCGGGGGTACCTTGTATGTACCAGGAGTGGCCAATTTGGTCTTTTATCGATTTCAAGCGCATTATCATCTATTTTGTGGAAAATCATGGCGACAGAGCTGCCGCACGGTATATTTTGGTGCTAAAACGGGAATGTCCCCTCCTGCGGGTTCCCCGGGGGCACCTTGCATGTACCAGAAGTGGCCAATGTGGTCACTTATCGATTTCAAGCGCATAACCATCTGATTGGTGGAAAATCATGACAAAAGAGCCGCCGCACGGCATATTTTGGTGCTAAAACGGAAATGTCCCCTCCTGCGGGTTCCCCGGGGCGCCTTGCAGGCATCAGGAGTGGCCAATGTGGTCATTTATCGATTTCAAGCGCATAACCATCTGTTTGGTGGAAAATCATGACAAAAGAGCCGCCGCACGGCATATTTTGGTGCTAAAACGGAAATGTCCTTTCCTGCGGGTTCCCCGGGGCACCTTGCATGTACCAGGAATGGCCAATGTGGTCTTTTATCGATTTCAAGCGCATTATCATCTATTTGGTGGAGAATCATGACAAAAGAGCCGCCGCACGGTATATTTTGGTGCTACAACGGAAATGTCCCCTCCTGTGAATTCCCGAGGGCACCTTGCATGTACCAGGAGTGGCCAATGTGGTCACTTATCGATTTCAAGCGCATAACCATCTGATTGGTGGAAAATCATGACAAAAGAGCCGCCGCACGGCATATTTTGGTGCTAAAACAGAAATGTCCCCTCCTGCGGGTTCCCCGGGGGCACCTTGCATGTACCAGGAGTGGCCAATGTGGTCATTTATCGATTTCAAGCGCATTACCATTTATTTTGTGGAAAATCATGACGACAGAGCCGCCGCATGGTATATGTTGGTGCTAAAACGGAAATGTCCCCTCGTGCGGGTTCCCCGGGGGCACCTTGCATGTACCAGGAGTGGCCACTTTCGTCGGAAGCCCTCTCATGGACCATACATTACCGTTTTAAGAGAATATATGAAGAATTAGCGATCGAATGGCATATATGGAGCGATTTTTATGTTCCTCTTATATGACCGACAAGGTCCCCGTGGAAGTCGTTTCCCGGTGGCCATTGTCTCCAGAACCAGCATATCATCACATAGCCACAAAATTGATGAGTTTATCTTTCGAACGGTATATAAACTTTGTAATTCGGTTAAAATTTGACTGTTTTATAAGCATTTACATTTCTAGGTCAATATGACCCTAACATCTTATTCGTAACTTTTTTTGTAGGGTCGTTCCTGTTGCACCTTAAAATACTTTTTTCATGTCAGATGCTTCATTTCCACAAAATATTAAAAGTCAAGAAATTTCAGAACGATCGGATTAGCAGGTAAAAAGTTATTCTACTTTGAAGTTTCGTTTTGGGTCATATTGACCCCAACATCTTACTAAGGTTAAGGAGTATTTTGTAGAATGATTTCTGGTAGCAGTCATGCATAGCTTTAATATGCGATATGTTCAAACAATCCAATTTTGTTAGAATTTTATTTTAGTTTTTCTATAATCCAAGGTTTAATAGGTGAAGGTGAATCAGCTAAACTGGATCTGCAGAATAAAATTCAGGGCCAAGGCCAGCCGAAAAAATCGGTATAAGAACAATACAATTCGAAAGAGCAAATAATTTTGATGTCCGTCTTCACGCACAGATTACTACGATCTAGATAGATGTGCCACGCTTTGTTTAAAGGCAACTATTATGCAAAGTGAATGCACCTTGGATGCTAAGTCGTTATATCATAGTTTTTGACCTCTAGTTTAAGGATCTGTGTCGATGGAAATATTTCTTTGGTGAAAATTTGACTTTTTTTTACCATTTAAGGGGATATTTTTAACCTGAAAATCTATTCTGATTTTTTAAATTTTTTCGAAGCAAGTTATATAAAATCCAGGCACCACATTTTTTTCCTGACACTTCAAGGAAAATTTTCATATAAAAATAATTTTCATATGATGAAAGTAGCATAAGTTATACTAGAAATACTGTTGACACTGAACATAAATTTCATATTTCGATAGCGAATTCTTTTTGTAACTGCATATCTCATACGTGTCTATTGAAAAAAAAAAAAAAACCAGCAACCTTGCACCGTCCACTTGTTACCATAGAAACAGTATTTAACCCTGGACAGGTCAAGAAAGATGCTCGATTATATTTCAATTCTGTTCATAATCATCTTCTGGAAGGAGGAGACTATGACACAATTTTAGACAAAACCCCTCCTCCAGCGCTACATTAGCTGGTGGGATTGGTCTACCAAATTTTCAGCCCTGTAGCAAAAAAACCATCAAGACAAATCTGAAGTCTGGACATCGGAGATCAACGCAACCCATCCCGCTCAACATGTTTCACTGGGCGTTACTGCCGAAGTCTTGCCGAAGGGTTGTTTTGAATGGAAAATAATGCAATGGTTATTATAAGGTGTTAGAGAGTCTACCACAGGCAGTTGATTGCTATTTTAGTGTAACATTGTTGGACTTCTATTCAGACGCCATACGAACTTTTTGTGACAGTTGAATAGCAGCCGGGCTACCAATCACCGAAAATTTCAGCGCATCACAGAGAGGCCTTAAAAAGTATACGGAGCAAACAACGGAAGTCATCCACAGAAATGTCTATACTATCTAGCAAAACTACAAAATGCCAGATAACCACAAACAGTAGTATGCAAGTAAACTGTTATCCACGGTGGTAGCATATAACAGTAGACACATAATGCAGACGTCCATTGAGGCTCAATCAAGTTTGAAATACAGAACATAAATACTTCTTTGAACTAGTTCGTAGTTTTAATTTTTTGGCATTACACCAACCACTCTGACATATGCCGCCTCGGAAGTCGGAGCTTAGTGTTTATTTAGCACTTCCACAGTTATTAACCGCGAGGTTTCTAGTCCAAGTTACTATTTTCGCATTGGTAGAGGCTAAAACGATGATACTTTGACCAGCGAAGGCGATAAAATTTTCTAGACAAGACCGGGAATCGAACCCAGACACTTTTAGCATGGTCTTGCAGTCTAGCAGTGCATCTTACCGCACGGCTAAGGAAGGCTCCAGATCTATTCATAATAAACCTTAAGAACATTTAAAACTGGCAGTAATTTTAATATAACTAATATTTTTATTAGAAAATTATATGAAAAATGTTTTATATGAAAATGTTCCTTAAAGCACCAGTAAAAAATTAAGTGGCCGGATTTTATATAACTTGTCTTGTTTTAAATATTACCTTAAATACTTAAATACCACCGATGAAATATTTTAATCGACACAGATCCATTAACTAGAGGTCAAAAACTATGATCTAACGGCTTAACATCCGAGGTGCATTCACTTTGCATAATAGTTGCCTTTAAACATAGCGTGTGTGCCACAAAAAATCTGATTTACACGAGGAATTATTGATCAGGCGGATGGCATACAAAAACATGGCACTATCGACACGTATGTAAAAATCAATTTTCACTGTAAGCAATTGACGTCACTGCTAGCGCTGCTCGGGACGAAGCAAGCAAACGCTCTACGATTCAGTTTGGGCTTCTTTTGCACTCATTTATACTGCGATAGCAATCATGTCACTTTTGAACTGTCATTTTCTTTACGAGCATTTTTCTCTATTCTGTATACCGTGGGGCATATGGTCTGAGCTACCCGCCCAATGAAAGTGGTTGACAGAAGTACACCACAACCAGAGAGAAGAAGAAGAAGAAGTATACCGTGGATCAGGCGATTACTCACTTTTTCTCCGGCCTTATAAAGTTTATAATAGCAAAACAGTTTAGGTATTTTAAATGAATCCATTCTCAAATAGCATTTACCAGAGCTTCTGTCAAATATATCGATTGAACTACCGAGATAACATAGTAATTGCCATAAAATCCATGGCCATGGCTCATTAACCTTGAACAGCAGTCGCCTTTGAAGAAATGTGATGCTTAATTCAAATCCAATAATCCTCATTAACTTATATTACTTTGTGGTCTCGTGAGAGATCAACTATTGGAAAAGAAAATTATTGTGATTACCAGTGTTTCACCACCAAAACTGTATTGCTCTAGCACTAATGATGGATGATTGAATCAGTGCCAGCCATAGTTGCCGGAAGCTGAATCAAAACTCGTTTTTTTTTTTTTTTAATTTGATACCTACACCCAACCGGCGGTTGTTTGATTTTCTAACAATTTTGTATAAGAATCTACCAAAACCTGTATAAGAATTGGGCATATGCGAAATTGTTACATTCTTATACAAAAAATGTAAAAAAAGCTTACAAAATTGTTAGATTCTTATACAATATTTGTATAAGAATCTAGCAATTTCGAATATGCCCAGTTCTTATACAGGTTTTGGTAGATTTTTATACAGAATTGTTGGAAAATCTAACAACCGCCGGTTGGGTGTAGATTTTATCTCTTCCAAGAATGTGTAAATCGAAACGATTTGTAGAGTTTATACAATGGCCGCCTGTTCGCTCTGATTTATTCTAAAATTATGAAACCATAGTTTAAATGTTTTCAGGATCACTGATCGACTGGGTTGGCTATTCCTGGCAATGATGATAAACGTAATTTAAAAAACTTTTTTTGGAGGCTTGTCACTGTATGACGCCGCAGTGTACCAGCTCGGACAAAATAAGCCAAAGTATACGGCAGAATGAAATGGGCGCGAGTAAATGAATGACGGTGCGTTTGGCTAATGTACGCATATTGATGGCACATTGTGATGGGAAAGTTAACATTTTCTCCTGGATCTACTGGAGCCATTATATGGCTTTCTCTACGTGCACGATGGATGTTACTTAATTTCGGAAGCATGACAATCGATTATTCGTGAAAATTGTTAAAACAATTAAGACGAAGTTAGAGGTGAGCGAAAAGAAGCAAACTCGTTTCCAGTTACGTCTCGTCGTCATATTTTTAGGCTTTTTTATTTGTCACCATAGGCGTAACTAGAGTCTCGGTCTAGGGGGGGCCATGGCACCAGCTGGTGGGATGTAATTTTCAAAGGCGATTTAAAGCACTGTGCGCATGGATTGCAATAGAAATTGTTTGACTAAGTTTATCGCTCATTCGTCCTAGAACTAACATAAAAAAATAGCGAATAATACAATTGATTTCCAATGATGCTGTGATTGCTTCAAAACGCTGTGTCTGTGTCAACTTGTCTTCTCCATGTTACTAAATGTGGATAAGTGTGTAATCTAAGATTCAAGAATCTTCTTCGAATTATCTATAAATGAAATTCGATATGAGTATATTTCTGAAAGTTTTCAAGCATTTCCATGATTACTTAATGCATAAAGATCTCGATTTTTTTGAAACTTGAAATTTTTGAAACTTTTTAGATGTGGAATAAATTCCACGATTTTTTTTTCATAATCAATATAAGTATTCATGCAATTCCAAAATGCATGCTATGTGCTGAAATAGTTAAGTACCGATGAACACAAATTTGGAATCCTAAAGTGTTTTTTATAAATTCAATGAGTCATAAAATTATGAGTCATAAATCAAATTCCAGAATAACATAGGGTTTTTGAAGTTACTGACGTTAGGAAGAGGCTTTATTATGGTTTTCTGAATAGGTGAGAGATTTCTCTGCAAAAATCAAAGAGACTTGAGAAGCAACCAAATCGATCTGAATTGTGTGTAAAAGAAATGTTTTCTGATACGAACTGGTTTCTTAATCTATTTTTTTTATCCTAAGAAATAAATTCTAACTAAAGCAGGCACAAGAGTTTTCCGATGATCCTTATGAAATCGCCAAAAAATTAAATGGAACAAGATCCTTTGAGGATTATAAAAATATTTCTTTAATGCAATCTCTGTTGTGAGTGCGAAGGTTGCCTAAGTTTTGTCCTAATACTTTCAATGGAATGCGTTGTTGATTTTTCTGTCATTGTAACAAAGATTCTTAAGTTTTATAATTTTATATTTTTCTGTGCCAGAATTATATAGCGAGAGCAAAAAGCTCCATAGGAATTTGATCAACTGTTTTGCGGCATACCTTGCGATTAACTCGAAGATTTTCGAAAGAATGATCGTTCGAAATTTCATTGACCGGATTTGTGTACATGTGATCATTTTGATGTAGTTGCTTCAGTCTTTTTTGAAGCGGATGGTAGCTGAAAAGAACAGAAATATTTATAGCTTAATACAATTATGTTTTTATGTTTCTGCGACCAGGATACTAGTCAAACAAATGCAGAACAAATTTATTATTTTAAGCTAGCAACTGAATTAGAAGCGGCATTGATTTTAGCTTAAAAATCGAGAAAATTTTCCCGGGGGTCCAACTTAAATATTTCGATGCTTTGCTGAACAAATGGTCATAGATGTGATAACGCAACAAATATATGTTTATAGAATTCATAATTAAAATTAAGAGATGTGTAGGAAATATGTAAATGAAATAAAAACTGACTAAGTTGGAATTACTTTTCAAAATTTTCTGGGGGGGCCACAAGTAGGTCTGGAGGGGGCCAGGCCCCCCCCGGTCCCCCCTTATTTACGCCAATGTTTGTCACGAGCGTTACAACAACACTTTTACTTCCTGATACGATCGTGTTCTGATTTGTTTCTGTTTGAAACCTGAAATAAACTTGCATCTAAATTGATTTATTTTTTGATTTCTGGAATAAGCACTAGCGACAAGGCACATCCAATTCCTACTTCACACACAATCCAAAGGTGGAAAAAATAAAAGCCGCAAAAATATTCTGCCTTTCCGCTAAACTGTGGTGGCAAGAAGCGCAAAAATGCCTTTTTTTTCACGTGAGAAACATTCTTGACCAGACCGCAATTATACCGAACGCAGCTCTGTCTCTGCTGGCAAGCAACGAGACCAGCCAGTGATGACGACGCCGTCGTTGGTTGGGCTGCGATGCGAAAATCATTGAAGGATATCATTCATCGCGCCGTTTGGCATTCCCGACGTCCCGAGACACCTCGCATGGTTCATGTGGGAAGTCGGTTTGCTGCGTTTCCGCTGTGGGATTATCGCGTGAGAACTCACACTGAGATCTGCTTTCGGAAAATTGGCGCTGGGCTTTAAAATGATGACGCTGGTCATTAGTTCGAAGGCCGTTAGGCGAAACGAACGTTAGGTTGAGTATATTTAAAATAATGTATTATGGTAGACAACGATGTTGGAAAATGTCTACAAGTCGAAACATAGAGAAAATGCATAAAAAGAAGAGAAAAATAAAGCACTAAAGATAAATGAAGATGAAAGAAGTAAAAACAAAAGGTTTTGTATGGATTCTCAACAATATACGAAGTGATAGTAAAACAGTTGATAAGGATGAAGTAAACAAAAAAATATTTGTCAAAGAACTGTGAGATTATCTAGAAATTACATGGTTGGGAATAAGAATTTTTCCATAGAAACATTAAAAATTCCAGTAATAATACTGAGCTGAAATTTACAAAAGGCTTAAAAATTCCATAAACAAAAATATAAAAGTTTTCCCAAAACCAAAAATAAATTGTAATATCAAAGTTGCAATTAAAAATTCATTTTGTAATGCAGGCATACCTCGATAGTACGTACACCTCCGTAATTTTAGTGTACGTACTATCGAAGCAAAAAAATAACGAACAAAAAAAATGTTTTTTGCCTTTCTATTTATTTGGGAATGGTGTAATGTTTATAAAACCGCTCGGAAGTCAAAATTTCGATAGAAGGCTCTGTATTCTAAGCAAATTTATATTTGATATAGTACACAACGGACCAGCATGACCAGTATTTGTCTGTTTGTTATGCCTTTCTCGTATGCAAGTATTTTCACTCAAGCTGAATAATTTTCGTTATTTTGTATTCTTTACTTACGAGAACCTATACTAAAGACTTCAGAGCAAAATATCCTGCCGGCCCGAAGGAATCAAACGTACCATTGTGCAACGTAAATCTTGATGTTACGTTCATCAATTTTCGATAGCAGCATCAACCCAAATCGATTCACCTAGTAGTGATGCCTTTTCCTAAGTACACTGGAGTCGGTTTTTACACACAACATGGTTAGTGGATACACCACTCGAAACTAAGATACGTCCTCTGGAATGCAAGTACAATTAAACTAAATATTGAATTATCTTATGCATGAATTTACGAATCAACGAATTAACAGTTGATGTTGGAAGACATGCTAAGTTCGAGTTGGAACGTAGAGCCACGTATTTTAAAAAGGACTGTCAATTTCAACTTGATCAAAAATTTACAACGGAGAAAGGGTTTGCTCCATTGAGCGCGTGAGGTTTGTCGTGTTGGCAAAAGTTTTGTCTGTTTTGCCGGAGGGTGGGTGGTTGGTGACAAATTGTGGCTTGTGGAAAGTTTGTTCTATTGAAATATGAGCAGATTGGTTGCGTGCCAGGGAGTCACTTTGTGTTTGGCGTTTTGCGTTTGTTCGGTATCATGTTTTATTTACTAAACTGAGGGAAGCCGCAATGCTTGATCGTTATGGAAATTGCCGATGATAATGCGCCTGGGTTTGAGGAATTTTGGTCATTCTTTGTTTGGGGTTTTGGATGGTGGGAAAGTTGAACTGGACAGAATTGAAATATGTACTGAATTTTTTACGTTGATTTATATGTAATTAGATAATCTATTCTTAGCTGTAAGTTACGGACAGCTTCATTACACTTTCCCATGACATGACAGCTTTTCCTGCCCAACCAAGTTTAATCGCTTGCAAAAATTCTTAATGCCTTTGGTTTGATGTCTGCGGTTTTCTTCGAATCAGCTTTGTGTGAGCGCATCCAAACCGGGGCAAAACTTTTCCTTGCATGTTGGCTGTTACCATGTCATACTTGATGGGAATGATGGGGTTTGCAGCCAGTATGAAAGGTGGAATGGCGGCTACTATGGCATGTCAAGTAAATAGCAATAATCTGTTTCATGGCAGAGGAACTTTCGGTATGGAACTTCTTCTACGTTCGGAGGGGACAAACAAGTAGCAATTGAAGCATGAAGGATGGTTGATTTTCGGAGCGGGGTAGTAAAGCAATAAGCAAGAAATGTGTTTCCTTTCCTAAATTTAATGGCTTACTAGTTTGATAGTTTTCCGCATGAAAGGTTCATAAGTTAGTGCATATTTTTATTCCATTTGGGGTGTGGGCAGAACAAAGGGAACTTTTTTTTAAATATCGTTCCGGTAGTGAATTCAGACTCGATACTGTTTACAGACTTGTTTGTCGTCATGTCTTTGAATAATTTATCAGTGGCTTATGAGTTTATGGTTCACATAATTATGTTAACTCATATTAGTAATATTTGACACTTAGAGTATTTCAGTGATAAATTGGTTTTCAAGGCTGTCATCTGTTAAATTAAAGGAAATTTCCTTCTATATGCTTACTTAGCTTTGGTTTGAGAGGAAACTGTCCAAATGCCATAATTAAATAATAATACGAAGAGATTTACTTGCCCCGGTCTGAAAATCTCTTTAATAAAGAAATTGCCAGGTTTTTTCGTGAGGGTTTTTTAACACGGATCTTCGAATTAAGGCGGTACCCAGCTGAACATTTTCTTTTCTAATAGCTTTTTTAACACAACACAAAAAAAAAATTATGGATATTGCCGTCTTGCAGAGAACCAACTCCATACAATATGGATATTGTCAGAATGGGCTCGATGCGTAGATGCCGGAAATCGACGTTTGGCACCATATTGGAAATCAGGATGGCCGGCTTCCGGTTTGATAAAACGACCGGAAGCCCTTTCAATACTACAGCAGGAAATAATTCCAAGAATTCCTCCGGGAGTTCCTCCAGAAATTCCTTCTGGAGTTCCTCCGAGTGATCCTTAAAGAAATTTCTGCAGAAGCTTCTCGAAGGAATTCATCCGGAAGTTCTTTAAAGGAATTCCTCCGGAAGATTCTCATAGGAATTGCTCCGGAAATTCCTCAAAGGAATTCCTCCGAAAGTTCCTCAAAGGAATTCCTCCGAAAGTTCCTCAAAGGAATTTCTCCGGAACTTCCTATAAAGGATGCCTCCGGAAATTCCTCAAAGGAATTCCTTCGGAAGTTCCTAAAAAGGATTCCTCCGGAAGCTCCTCAAAGGATTTTCTCCACAGTTCCTAAAAACTGTGGGCTCAAAAGCTATGGCCGAAATACTAATTTCAAAATCTATATAGGGAAAATCCTTTTTTTTTACTCATACATAAACTCATCCGATTTGCTTGGAATATGTCGTGTTCAGCTTGTAATCGAAAATACAGGATTGAACAATCGACAAAGGACACGACAATGTTTAACGGAAACTGATTGGAAACTCGGTATTTGTAGCGTTAGAACCCTGTTGGAACTTGCACGAATAGCCCTCCTTGCTCGAGCGGTGAAGGTTGAGGTTTCAGCACTCCAAGAGAACGGGAATTCCACGCAGTTGACCCGATTTCTGGTACTTCATGGAGTATTGGCGGAGCATGGAGTTGATTTGGTAGTGCTTGATCAGTAGCATCGTCGAATCACTAGATTGAGGCCGGTAAGTGATCACATCTGCGTGTTGAAAAGTTCTTCAACTACAGCTTGATCAATGCATACGCACCAACCAACGCAAATCCGATGATGTGAAGGACGAGTTTTATGAGCACCTAGACAAGATCTACAAGACTGCCCAAAACACGACGTGAAATTCATCATCGGTGATACAAACGCACAGGTCAGAAGGGAAGAGTTCTTTTGGTCAGTCATTGGAAAGGAGAAACTCAATTTTGTCGCAACCAGACGAATGGCCATTGGCGTAAATAAGGGGGGCTGGGGAGAGCGTAGTCCTCCCTAATAAAAAATTAGCCCACCCTAGGATTTTAAAAATTAGTTAGCAGTGATATCAATTTTCAATAGCACAATGAATTCGCTAAAAAAAAAAAAACAAAAAAGTTATCTCCCATATTTACCCTTTCATAATGAAATTAGTGGAAGACAAATCTAGACCAACATTTGAAAAAGGCGTTACAGCCAACATTTATTCCTTCTGATTCTTCGTCTACATATAACGCTTTATATGTAGACGAAGAATCAGAAGGAATACATTTTGACTGTTACGACCTTTTCAAATGTTGGTCTAGAAATAAGCTTGTTTCTCATTTCTGAGGAAGATTCCTGTGTGGAAGTGAAAATACCGTGCAAACTCAAACTTCGGACGCTTAAGCACTTTCTAATATAAAATCATCCTGTTTACTCACATTATTAATCACACTGTTTAAATCACCATTGCAATCATAAAGTAAAGTATTCATCTTTGAATTACGTATTAAATATGTGCAAGATATTGCGAAGAATATTTGCAAATTATGAAAATGTCCGACTTCTGTTTGATTCAAACCTCGGACACCGGCGGGGTTAGATTCATATTTCGGACACAAAGATTCAAACTTCGGACACCTGATTACACAATGCCGGGAAGAATAATTGAAAACAATTCTCACTGCACAGCACAGGCTGTCTTTTAATTATTTCGTTGCATTATTTTTACATGTCTTATTAGAATGTAACTATGCTCAAACAAGCTAAAACTATTAGCCCTTACTACCCACCTTGACGAAACATTTCGATGAAATATTTCAGAAAATTTCCCATACGAATTGAAGCGTCCGAAGTTTGAGTGTGTCCGAAATTTGATTCTCCACGGTACACTTGGTGTAAATTATAAAAAAGTAATATCTAATTGATTTAAAAGCACCGAAGTAATCTTGTTATGATCAACAACGAAGAGCCACCAAAATATCAATCAAAGCAATCGTGGTACGTTGCCAGCAGTCAAAGACATGTGGTCAACCATCACGGACTGGAGTGACAGTTTTCAAGGAGACTTCCGCTTGCCTAGCAGCATGATAATATCCACAATTCCCATCAACACTCGACAAGGATTCTCATCAGTATCCGAGAGGAATTCCCATCAGAATCCGAGAAGAATTCTCATTGCAACTTCTAAAGAATTCCATTCAGAATCATCGAAGTATTCCAACAGGAATCCAGAAGAATTCACAGTTTCCTTTCGGTATCGTTGAGGGATACCGTTGGGAATCTGTGATGGATACCCTTCATAATCTATGGAGGATTTGCTTCAGGATCGCTCGTTAATTTACTTCGAAACTTGTGCGGAGTTGTTCGAAAATTTGTTTCGGCTCGTTCGGAGATTTGCGTCGGAATTCCTTGACGATTTGCTTCAGAATTCCTTGAATATTTTATTCAGAATATCTCACCGTTCTGCCTCGGAATCCCTCAATGATTTGCCCTCGACGATCGGTATCTCTCTGACGATTCGCTTCGTAATCTTTTGACGACTCGCTTTGGAATACATCGACGGTTTGCTTCGGAATTCCTTGAAAATTTATTTCGAACTCCCTAGACGATTTAATTCGGAATCGCTCGACGAATCGCTTCGGAATCATTCGATGATTTGCTTCAAAATCATCCGATGATCTGCTTCGGAAATCTCTCAACGATTTGCATCAACATTCCTGGAGGATTAGCTTCGGGATCCCTCAATAGATTGCTTCGGAATCCTTTGACGGTTTGCTTCTACGTCCTTGGTACATTGCCTACGAAATCCTTGAACATTCACGTTGGAATTCCGGGAGGGTTTCCGACGGAATCTCTGGAACATTCCCATTCGAACTCCTGGAACATTCTCGCCGGAATTCCTGGAATATTCCCATCGGAATCTCTAGAAGATTCTCATTGGAATCCCTGAAACATTTCCGTTGGATTCTCTGGAATATTCCCGTCGAAATCCCTGGTGGATTGCCTTGCCAGAATCCTTGGAGGTTCCCTTCAGTATGCTTGGAGGATTCCCTTTGAAATATCTGGAGACTCCCGTCAGATTCCCTGGAGGAATGTTGCATTATTATTTATTCATTTATTTATTTATTTTTTCATTTGAGATAGATAGAAAATTAATTAAATATGCAAAAATTTCCACGACCTACCGGTGGGAACCTGACGGCGATCCGTCACATTTTGACCTTTCAGCAGTGAGCGGGACAAAGCCGAGCGCTACTACACTTTGACGCAATCGGCAATAGCCATACGCTATCATTTTGAGTCGTTGTAGCAATTATCGGCTGGTAAACAAACACGCTTCGATACTGCGGGTTACAATAGCAAGCACGTGGTTGAGAAAAGAGAATATGGATGAGTGTGATTGATCCAAAATTGCCTCAGGCGGTTGGACCATATTTATCAGATTACCACAAAGATAACTTAATAAGGTGATGAAATGTTCGAAGATTTTTTGAAAAGAAGCCTTAAATATAGCACGCATGAATATACGAAAGCACACCCGGAGACATTCAACAGGCGATACGTGTTCTCAAATTGATCATGACATGTTTTAGTGGACGGTCGGAATTTCTCATATGTTATACATATGAGAACCTTCCGAGGTCCAAATATTGACTCGGACCACTAGCTAGCTGATCAGCTTCACCAGTTCTAGGTGTGAGAGAATCGTGCGGCTGAATATATAGCGACTGTCGGGAGAAGGCGTTGCGGAGTAATTCGTTCATTAGACCAACGAAAGAATCGAAGGACACCCAACTAGAGAACATTTGAACGCATTGAAGCAGGTGGTCAATTGAACAGCCACAGAAGTGCTTAGTACCGCACAAGGAAACCAACGGAAAGGCTGGTTTGATGTGGAGTGGCAAAGACCGACAGATGAGAAAATCCAGGTCAGGAGTCGCATGATAGTAGCGGCTACACGCCAAAATAGAAAACGATATAAAGAACTAAGGGCAGCTGAGGAAAAACTTCATCGGCGTAAGAAACGGGGGTACGACGAAAAAGTACTCTCGGAGGCAGAGGGAAGCTTTGTGGCAGTCCAAACGGTGTTGGTATCGAGGTGGAAATGGATGGGATGCGATTTGAGGTTGTCGACGAATTCATTAATGTTGGAACACTTATTACATGTAATAATGACGTTAGCCACGAGGTGAAAAGACGTGTTGCGGCTGCAAGCAGGACTTTATACGATTTGCGTATCAATCATGCGTCTCCATGAACATTTGAAATAAATCGGTCCAGTAGGGTAACCAACTTGATGTGGGACCCTTCTGGCGTTATTTTCTTGATTTCTGAAGTCAAATCAATGCGCTGCAAATTTTTTTACTAGCTTCAAGAAAATAAGATTGATCTGTATTTGATTTTTGGCTTTGCACAGACCAAATTGAGAGCAAACTTGTTGCACTGTTCCAAACAAAGAATACTGACTGAGACCGCTTGAGGAGTCCTTCGTCGGCGAATACCAGGCAGGTTTTCGTGAGGGCCGATCAACGGCGGATCAGATGTCCGAACATTAGACGAAACTGATTAGACTGATACGTGCAACGCTGGATGGCTCGAAATCAAGTATTCGGATTGCAGATGAAGTTTATGACCTTAAACGGATTTAAGCAGGGTGATGCACTTTCGAATTTATTGTTCAACATTTCACTCGGGGGCGATATTAGTAGATCTGGCCGGCAGAGGAACGGCACTATCATCACACGGCTTTCGTGGTTTTCGAGCGAAAAGTGCTGCGTACAATACTCGGATGGAAACTAGAAAATGGCGTGTGGCGCAGACGCATGAATAATGAGCTGTATCGAGTATACAAAGAAGAAGATATTGTGAATCGTATACAGTACGGCGGACTTCAGTGGGCTGGCCACTTAGTGCGAATGTCGGAAGAAAGAATAGCGAAAACAATATTCAACAGAGAACCAGATAGGGGCCGACGACTTCATGGAAGGCCACGAACACGCTGGCTGCATGCGGTGGAATCGGACCTGGGGACCCTAAACGTCCGGTGAAACTGGAGGAACATCGCCCAAGACCGAGCTCTACAATACGCCAAACATAGGTGTATCGATGCTGTAGCCAACCAGGTAGGTAGGTATTTTATTAGCATTTCACCAGTTATTAATTGAAAGCTTTTCTATGCCTGCCATTGCTTGAGTATGTATCTTGTGTGGCAACTACAATGGATTTGGATACACTATGCCCAGGGAGTCAAGAATGTTTCCCACCCGAAAACATCCTGGACCGAACCGAGAATTTAACACTAAAAGAATGCTCAAAGCAAATTTTAAAATAGATCCTCATCCTCATCCTCAAAGAAATTTCTGGAAGGGTTTGTTAAAAAAATCCGGAGGAATGATCAAAGGATTTCCAAAAAAAGTCCCCCATGAAAAATTTTAAAGGAATCAAAGAATCCTGGAAGAATTCCTAAAATTTATTCTGGAGAAATTTCAAAATCATTTTCCGAAAAAAACTGCTAAAGTAATTTCAAAAGTTATTCTCAATAAAATATTGAAGTATTTCTCCGAATGAAATTTCATAAGGTATTCCTTAAACAATTTCCGTATGTATTTTTAAAGGAATTTCCGAAGGATTTTCTAAAAGAGTTCCTGAAGAAATTCATAAAAGAAATTATCTTATAGTTTGTTCTTTGAATTTTCGAATGAATGTCTTGAGGAATTTCTGGATTTATCTTCAAAGTTATTTCGGAATAAAGAAAATTGTTTTATTTAGAAATACGTTCGGAGAGAGAAATCCCTCGGAAATTATTTTCTGGAACCACTTTCCATTTTTTTTAATACCTTCGCAAATCTCTCTTCCTTCGAGCATTTACGAATTCTTTTAGGAGAATTCGTTTAATTTTTTTTTGTGAATTCTTTTGGAAATCGCTTCAGGAATTCCTGAGAAATTGAATCAGGAATTCATTCGAATTTTTAAAAAGTAATTCCTAATCCCTGCCGAAACTTTAGGAAGAAGTTCTCTGAATTCTTTCGTAATTTCTTCAAAACTTCATCCGGGAATTCTTTTGAACATTCGTTTAGGAATTTCTTCGGAAATTCCTCCGGAAATTTGATTAGAAATTCCTTAAGACCTTCGGTTATTCATTAAGATTTTTTCGGGAATCTCTTCAGAAATTATTGTAGGAATCATTTGGAAATTACTTCAAGAGTACCTTTGAATTTTTCAACTCTAAATTTCTCTTGATATTTCCAATAGAAACTCTTTCGAAAAGTCATTTAGGATTCCTATTTCATTCTTTAACTCATTTTGGCCCGGGCTACTGTTTCAAATTATAAAATCCACCGTTCTCTTGTTTTTCAACCGATTTGCATGAAATTTGGGGGAAACATGCAATAAACCCTATGTTTGTTCTATGATTTATTGATTTGGTGATTGAACCCTTGGGGACGTCTTAATTGAGGGGTCTCCTGGATCTAATGGGGTCAAAAATAGGTCAACTTCCTTTTAATCGTAGACAACTTGTAGTAAATACTCTCAATAAAAATGCAATCGTTTTTATTCATCATTTTGCAATAGTGGGAATGGAAACTGCATGTTTGGACCTCCAAAATCTGGTTACAGATGTTCCGGGAACCTGGTTTCGCCAGGGAAGTGATTACTTTTTGAGTGGTTTTGAAACCCAGCTTGCAACACATCAAACTGCACGATTTTGCAACACAAATATAATAGAAGACATTTGCAGAGCATCTGTGCAGATTAGCCATTTCCGGAGGTTCCCTGGGAACCTGATGCCCTCAGGGAAGTGGTCACTTTTTGATTGATTCTGAAACCCAGCTTGCGACACATCGAACTTCATGATTTTGCAACGCAAATACAAAAGAACACATTTTCAAAGCATCTGGGCATATTGTCTACTTCTGGAGCTTTTTAATAACATAGTTGCTGATGATTTTTTTGAAAATTTTGCTTGAACATCGAAATAAGATATGACCCTAGTGTCTTCAAGAAAGTTGTAGCGGATGGTATTTCAAGCCACTTTGCCATAGATACCCCATACCTATGACTTATATAGTACGAGATATGTCACATTTTATGTGGAAGGTCCCTAAAATCAGTTTTTTGAGCATAACTTTTTTCCTGTGTTTCAGGCATATTTACTACCTTCTACAAAGTTGTTTGGCTAACAAAAGTACACGTTTTTGTAGAACATTGCGAAGCTTTATAACTTAAAATTGAAAAGTTATTAGAAAAAATGTGTTTTTTTTTCTAGAGGTGTTTTAGAATCGTGTAACTTGCTCCGGCGCCAAATGGCGCACACAACTTTTTAGTACACTGAAGCTGCTGTATGTCTTTGTCTACTCTTACCTAGTGGTTGAAGCTTGTGTTTACACGAAATTACACGTGAGTTATATAAATTTTAAATGTCCCACTTTTCTCCTTACCGGTTTTGATAAAATTCTGAAAAAAATCTTCAAACAAAATTTCCTCAATAATTCCTGCAGGAATTTTGGAAGAAATTTTGTATGGTTTTACTTCAAGGTAACGGAAGTTCCGAAGGAATTTTCGGATGAATTTACAAAGGCCTTTCTTGAGGATTATCCGAAGAAATCTCTGGAAAAATGTCAAAAGGAATTCCAGGCGAAAACTTTCTCAATTATTCCTGGAGGAAATTTTCTGATGTGGAAAGATATTCTAAAGAATTTTCAGAAGGAATTTTCGAAGAAATTTCCAAAGGAAAACCTGAAAAATTTTCGAAAAAAATTCTAAAGAAATTTCCAAAGTAATTGCTAAAGGAATTTCCACAGGAATTTGATGGGTCACGTGCTCCATCGTCCCCCGGCGCAACTCTGCCAATGATATATAATTATTAGTCGAACAGTTTTTTTTCTCATCTAAACAATTTTGGCGTATGCTATTAAATTTCTGGGTGGGTCATGTGCCCCATCTGCCCCAGCTTAACTCCGCCAGTGGTTATAACCCAACAGGTGTATCCGACAAATAAAAATGTCAATTGGAAAATTTGATGAATTTTATTATCACTGTTGGTACAGCATCGTTTCGCTCATTCGTTGAAATGCGACTAATTTTTCTTGAATATTAATTTATTGCTTCCTTTTAACCAGAAAAATAATAAAAATAATTCTAAGCCTGATTTCGTATCCTACATTTAGGTTAAAGTGGCAACACCAAAACATGCACATAATTTTCCATTCATTATCAAAATTATAACGCTTGGCTGCGCATCGCTTTCCTATTACGAGCCCCCACCAGCACCCCCATCGCAAAAATACAACATTACCGCCGTCGTCGATGGTTGTTAACCAGCAATACACCTGTACGCGGCGACGATAGTTGTAAGGATAGGGTAATGTGGGTCGATTGAAGATAATGCAACATTTTGTTGTGAGAAATAAACGTTTTTATTTTTTGGTAGAATAGATAATTTGGACGGCATTAGGAAACTTATATTTAATGCATTTTATGTTACATTTAGTAACAATAACCTATTTGTAACAACGAATCGTTCCTAGCTGATTGCAACATTACCAGAATAACAAGAGTCATATCGCCCCCACTTACCTTAGTAGCTGACTTTCGACTTTTATGCGAGCCTGTATCCTACACCGTCACTGCGTTGATGGTTGCCTGTTCTATTCCAGTGCACTTTCCCACGCTCAACAAATCAGGTAGGCGACAGCTTGAGTCAGCACCAACCTGGCTGGCGTTGGCGGAGCATTGAGAAAAATCGCAGAAGCACCTGTTGAAAATTTGATCAAACGGAGTGCCCTTATTTCGCCAGTAGCGACAGTAACTGCGGGTGGCAATTTGGATCCCCCACCACAACTTGCCACTATGATATTTGTGCCGTTTTGTGACAATCTAATTTTAACGTAGGCGCACTTTTTGACACCTCGATGATAGTTGCTTGTTGTCGTAGAAGCTAGTTTGGAATTGTTCATAAAAAAGCATTCGAGATTTAGGTCAAAAATATTACAAAAGTCCTCCACGTAAATTGTACATTACCCCTTCGAGCAATAGAGGGTAATGCTAAATTTAAGTAAGGGGTTTTCACAGATCCCCCTTCTATGGGAGATTTCTATAGGGATATGTTTTAGGTAGACCTTCGAGGGTCAGAATTATTAATTTGATTAATCTGATCAAAATAGCTCAAACTTTTGTAAGGGTATGTACAAAGTAAGAACCATCATCTGAACTGAACATTATTCGACTGACATTTAACCGTTCATGGTATTATAACTACCAATTGTGCGGTTGAATAGAGACATCATAGATAGGTAAACACCGTTGCTGGATACGGATCAACTGATGATTGGATTATGCAATTCATTTAGTATCATAATAATCGTCCGTCATCGTCGGAATAAGTCGTCTGAGCTGTTCCACTCTTCACAGCAGATGTAGTAATGTTCCATATTTTTGTGTGGGGAATGGGTGATTATGGGAAAAAGTCTGATGAAATATAATTCCAACCACTTTCCTAGTCGTTGGGCACAAGTTGGGTTAACTCATTTACTGGTAGGTACTACACAGAGCGTCTCGAAAGCAGAGCATCACAACAAAGTCTTTGTAGACTGTTGGCATGCAACGCTGGGAAGCTGATGAGTTGCAAATACAGGTCTGCTCATTATGTCGGTAAATTTTTTGCATTTTCCTTTTCTGCCAGTCGATCGATATGGTTAACTAACTAAACAATATGATTGATTGATAAGAGTCGTAAACATGTGGTCGGGGTTCTGCTAAACCGTACCAAGCGCCTTTTTGACTGACTTGGTATATTTTGCTCGTAGAAGAAAAGCGGAAATCAATTCATATCAATTTATGCATGCATATTAGCATCTTGAATGGAGGCTTCCGAGTCTCTTGGAAGGAGGCTTCCGAGCCTCATGAAAGGAGGCTTCCGAGTCTCTTGGAAGGAGGCTTTCGAGCCTCTTGAAAGGAGGCTTCCGAGCCTCTTGGAAGGAGGCTTCCGAACCTCTTGAAAAGAGGCTTCCAAGCCTCTTGGAAGGAGGCTTCCGAACCTCTTGAAAAGAGGCTTCCAAGCCTCCTCAAAGGAGCCTTCCGAGCCTCTTGAAAAAAGGCTTCAGATTCTCTTGAATGGAGCCTTTTGAGCCTCTTGAAAGGAGGCTTCCGAGCCTCTTGAAAGGAGGCTTCCGAGCCTCTTGAAAGAAGGCTTCCGAGCCTCTTGAAAGGAGGCTTCCGAACCTCTTGAAAGGAGGCTTCCGAGCCTCTTGAAAGGAGGCTTCCGAGCCTCTTGAAAGGAGGCTTCCGAGCCTCTTGAAAGGAGGCTTCCGAGCCTCTTGAAAGGAGGCTTCCAGGCCTCTTGAAAGGAGGCTTCTGAGCCTCTTGAAAGGAGGCTCTGAGCCTCTTGAAAGGAGGCTTCCCAGCCTCTTGAAAGGAGGCTTCTGAGCCTCTTGAAAGGAGGCTCCCGAGCGTCTTGGAAGGAGGCATCCGAGCCTCTTGAAAGGAGGCTTTCGAGCCTCTTGAAAGGAGGCTTCCGAGCTTCTTGAAAGGAGGCTTCCGAGCCTCTTGAAAGGAGGCTTCCGAGCCTCTTGAAAGGAGGCTTCCGAGCCTCTTGAAAGGAGGATTTCGAGCCTCTTGAAAGGAGGCTTCCGAGCCTCTTGAAAGGAGGCTTCCGAGCCTCTTGAAAGGAGGCTTCCTCTTGAAAGGAGGCTTCCGAGCCTCTTGAAAGGAGGCTTCCGAGCCTCTTGAAAGGAGGCTTCCGAGCATCTTGAAAGGAGGCTTCCGAGTCTCTTGGAAGGAGGCTTCCGAGTCTCTTGGAAGGAGGCTTCCGAGTCTCTTGGAAGGAGGCTTCCGAGTCTCTTGGAAGGAGGCTTCCGAGTCTCTTGGAAGGAGGCTTCCGAGCCTCTTGAAAGGAGGCTTCCGAGCCTCTTGAAAGGAGGCTTCCGAGCCTCTTGAAAGGAGGCTTCCGAGCCTCTTGAAAGGAGGCTTCCGAGCCTCTTGAAAGGAGGCTTCCGAGCCTCTTGAAAGGAGGCTCTGAGATTCTTGAAAAGAGGCTTCCGAGCCTCTTAAAAGGAGGCTTCCGAGCCTCTTGAAAGGAGGCTTCCGAGCCTCTTGAAAGGAGGCTTCCGAGCCTCTTGAAAGGAGGCTTCCGAGCCTCTTGAAAGGAGGCTTCCGAGCCTCTTGAATTAGGCTTCCAGGCCTCTTGAAAGGAGGCTCCCAGGCGTCTTGAAGGAGGTATCCGAGCCTCTTGAAAGGAGGCTTTCGAGCTGCTTGGAAGGAGGTGTCTCAGAAGCCTTGGTAGGAGACTTCTGAGATACTTGGAAGGAGGCTTCTAAGACACTTTGAAGGAGGCTTCCGAGCCTCTTGAAGCCAGGCTTCCGAGCCTCTTGAAGCCAGGCTTCCGAGCCTCTTGAAGCCAGGCTTCCGAGCTTCTTGAAGCGAGCCTTCCGAGCCTCTTGAAAAAAGGCTTCAGATTCTCTTGAATGGAGCCTTTTGAGCCTCTTGAAAGGAGGCTTCCGAGCCTCTTGAAAGGAGGCTTCCGAACCTTTTGAAAGGAGGCTTCCGAGCCTCTTGAAAGGAGGCTTCCGAGCCTCTTGAAAGGAGGCTTCCGAGCCTCTTGAAAGGAGGCTTCCGAGCCTCTTGAAAGGAGGCTTCCGAGCCTCTTGAAAGGAGGCTTCCGAGCCTCTTGAAAGGAGGCTCCCGAGCGTCTTGGAAGGAGGCTCCCGAGCGTCTTGGAAGGAGGCATCCGAGCCTCTTGAAAGGAGGCTTTCGAGCCTCTTGAAAGGAGGCTTCCGAGCCTCTTGAAAGGAGGCTTCCGAGGCTCTTGAAAGGAGGCTTCCGAGCCTCTTGAAAGGAGGCTTCCGAGCCTCTTGAAAGGAGGCTTCCGAGCCTCTTGAAAGGAGGCTTCCGAGCCTCTTGAAAGGAGGCTTCCGAGCCTCTTGAAAGGAGGCTCCCGAGCGTCTTGGAAGGAGGCATCCGAGCCTCTTGAAAGGAGGCTTTCGAGCTGCTTGGAAGGAGGTGTCTCAGAAGCCTTGGTAGGAGACTTCTGAGATACTTGGAAGGAGGCTTCTAAGACACTTTGAAGGAGGCTTCCGAGCCAGGCTTGAAGCCAGGCTTCCGAGCCTCTTGAAGCCAGGCTTACGAGCTTCTTGAAGCGAGCCTTCCGAGCCTCTTGAAGAAAGGCTTCAGATTCTCTTGAATGGAGCCTTTTGAGCCTCTTGAAAGGAGGCTTCCGAGCCTCTTGAAAGGTGGTTTCCGATCTTCTTGAAAGGAGGCTTCCGAGCGTCTTGAAAGGATGCTTCCAAACTTCTTGAAAAAGGACGCTTCTGAGCCTCTTGGGAGAAGGCTTCTGAGCCTCTTGGAAGAAGGCTTCTGAGCCTCTTGAAAGAAGGCTTCCGAGCCTCTTGAAAGAAGGCTTCCGAGCCTCTTGAGAGGAGGCTTCCGAGCCTCTTGAGAGGAGGCTTCCGAGCCTCTTGAAAGGAGGCTTCCGAGCCTCTTGAAAGGAGGCTTCCGAGCCTCTTGAAAGGAGGCTTCCGAGCCTCTTGAAAGGAGGCTTCCGAGCCTCTTGAAAGGAGGCTTCCGAGCCTCTTGAAAGGAGGCTCCCGAGCGTCTTGGAAGGAGGCATCCGAGCCTCTTGAAAGGAGGCTTTCGAGCTGCTTGGAAGGAGGTGTCTCAGAAGCCTTGGGAGGAGACTTCTGAGATACTTGGAAGGAGGCTTCTAAGACACTTTGAAGGAGGCTTCCGAGCCTCTTGAAGCCAGGCTTCCGAGCCTCTTGAAGCCAGGCTTCCGAGCCTCTTGAAGCCAGGCTTCCGAGCTTCTTGAAGCGAGGCTTCCGAGCCTCTTGGAAGGAGGCTTTCGAGCTTCTTGAAAGGAGGCTTTCGAGCCTCTTGAAAGGAGGCTTTCGAGCTGCTTGGAAGGAGGTGTCTCAGAAGCCTTGGGAGGAGATTTCTGAGATTCTTGGAAGGAGGCTTCTAAGACACTTTGAAGGAGCTTCTGAGTCACTTGAAAGGAGGCTTCTGAGACACTTGGAAGGAGGCTTCTGAGACACTTAGAAAGAGGCTTCTGAGATACTTAGAAGGAGGCTTCCAAGCATCTTGCAAAGAAGATTGTAGATTTTATTTCAGAAACATATTATTCAACATTTTGTTTCAATCAATTGCATTGAAGATTTTGAAAATTTGTAATTCAACGTTTCGTGCTTTTGATCTTTTGTTCGTGTCCCACAGCCCTTCCCATACATGGGGTAGGCAGGATTCAAAATTCTTTGATTTACTGATCGACATGCATATTATGTACAATACAAAGTTTTAGAATTAAAAATTACTAAAATATTTTCAATGATTTTTACTGAAACTGTTATACATCCGCCATTGCGCATTTTTGTCCGAGATACCCCATGGAGCCAGTGAAGGTACATGTACCTCAGGTTGAGAACCGCTGATGGGATCAAAGTTTTTGTGGAAATTTACATGCATTTCAATTTGCCGAATTTTTAAGGGTGCATATAATTTCTGGAACAGTCTATACATGCAGATTTTTATAAAAGTTTCACAGAGCCCACAGTCAAACCCGACCACATCCTAGTCAGGCACCAAAACTCGCAGATGGCCTGGGGTAGGATCCTCAAACACTTTTTGACAGCATGAAATCTTCGACCAGCCATTTCTGTACCATTATTGGTTGTCGTTGAAAGTTCTTTATTATTCAACGAGAAAGCGCATCTTGGATAATAAGTTAAAGGTCGGCTATATTCCTACTAATTGCCATAAGCGTGCATAATCCTGGAAGAAAGAATAAAGCAAATATCTTAACGTCCGTTCCTGTAATCATAATCATGATGAGCAAGGCCGCAGTAACACCTTATGTCAGTTTTCAATCACATAACCTCAACTTTGTGTAAAGGAACCACTTTATGTACGTAGCAGAGGAAAAGCAGCTGTGTGTAATGAATATCATCCTACTCCTGCCCCTTTCAGGTGGCTTACCTTTTTGCGGTGGTTCTTATGCTTTGTCGCTTGTTTGTTCCACACCGGAACGGACATGAAGAAGCACTTCGGGTGACCTCGACCGACCGACTCGCAAGGAAACTCTCAACGCTTGGATTTAATTTTGAACTATGAATGGATTAAATTTCAATGTTTTGACGTCGCGCTGAAAGTTTTTCAATTTCAACTTCTCGATGAGAAATCATGCGGTAGTGAAGTTTAGCTCTTTATCCCATCTATCTAGCATGGTCTTTTATCGTTGCAACTGTTAACTGACCTAGGAAATCTACGGTAGAAGTCGTACCTCATTCTTTTCTCTTCAATGTTGATTGCTTTTTTATTTTTACGATAATCTTCTGTTTCAGTTCTATCAAGACGGAAAAAATTGGTGTTTACTGTCCATTGCTTCTACAATTTTATTATCATGGTAAGAAGATACGAAGACTTTAAACCAACAGAGGTTCGAGCTGGGAAATATGAAAAACGAGCAGGAGTCTGTCATGACTCATGAATGAACCTGCAGCGTACAGTTAAATGGCTTTTCATGTTTATGGCGAGCAACGCTCGGACTTGATACAACTAACCGAATCCAATTGGGCCATCATCAAATGGATGGCGGATTGATGCTATCATCATCATCCATCTCCGAACAACCGGAGTGGCCAGCATTGGGAACCCAGAGCTGTGTTGGTCCCTCGATCCCTCGCTTGCTGTTGTTGACCTGCGCCGCCAGATGATGTAATTTATATGTGAGAAAGTCCATAAATTATACAAACATCTTCATTGTTCTTGGTGCTCTCGGTTGCCGGATTTGGAGCAACCAATAAAACAATCTGGGCTGCGCGCAGATGGGTCTGCCACTCTGCTGTTAAAGTGCCTCTAGCGGCGGTCGGTGGTGACCTGCCTGGTGATTATGGGGGCTACGTGCACGGTAGTCCGCTCCCCGATACGATGAGAAGCCCGCCCGGGGTGATGAACTCGATGTGAATAATTGGGTTCGACACGAAAAGGTAGTGCGGGAAGGTGCGACATAATGCATCAATTTTCCGGGTTTAGCATAATTGCGCCTTGGAGTGAATTTTCAAGATTTCACCAGATTGCTTTCTAGTGTCTTCGGATTAATTGGCTCTCTATCATGCAATGAAATGCCTTATGGCTTTCGGGAGACAATATACATCATTTGATATCTATCTTGTATGATGTAAACTATTTATTTTATTCTTTTTCCTTTCATAAGATTAGTTTATATCATTACAAATACAATCAAACTTCAGCTGTCAATCTTTATTTTGAAGACTCTTACCTCTGATGAATTGATGCATACAATTCGAATTTATTAAACGCAATGCGGAATGCAGGATACCTAACATGCCATAATTGAAAAAAAGATCATAAGGCTTTACTTTACTACGTGTTAAAAGTTAATCGTTTGATGATTGTCACCCTAAATAATGTACTAAATATAAACAATACATGTATAAAATTTTCCTCTGTAGATGCAACCCATGTTATATTAAACGCTTTCACGCAATCGAAAAAAAATATGCCTGATTTCGCTGTGGGTGATAAGCAAGGATGTTATCGATCATTTAGTAATCTGCGTTCGATCATTTAGTAGTTTGTCAATAACTAATTCCAGAGGCCTAATTCCAAAATGTATTGTATGATGCATTTTTAGTGCGAAAGTTTTTCTACAACTCTTCTTAACAGGTCGATGTTCGAATTCCATTATTAAAGGAGTTACGGTGCCAGTTGCTATACTCATACTAAATGATAACAAAATATGCAATCATTTAGTCTAAGTTACTGCTACTAGCGCTATATCTCCGTTATTAGTGTAATTCAAACAACGAACTGTTAAGCTGAGTTGTAGATAAACCTTTGGACTAGAAGTCCACTATACAACACATTTTGAAATTAAGCCTCTGGAATAAGTTATTGACAAACTACTAAATGATCGAAGGCAGATTACTAAATGATCGATAACATCCTTGGTGATAAGGAAAATGGACTTTAATGGTTCTAATCCACGTGCTGTAAAACAGGTTTTACATAATTATTCTGCTGGCTAAGTGTACCACTCCATCCTAATTTATATGCATCCGTTCTTGTTAGTACATGTTGCTATCTCTACGTACCCCTCGCTGAGATTTTAACCTGATGAGCTTTTGCCTTTCTGTGGGTACCGTCTGATATTTCCATTTGTTTTGCAGCACTTTCGTAGAACTGGCTTGAATTGGAGCGTATAGCCTGCCGGGTATTCCACATCACGGAGCAAAACTTTTCCAAGAAAAAAACCAGCATCACTTTAAGTGTGCTTTATGCTGGCATATAAATGGAAATGGTTGAGAGGAGTGAATGATAATAGTGATAAAACATTATTTTTAAATTATTGTAATGTCCATTAAGCTTCGCCAGATAATGCTATATCTAATAATTGCAAAAACGTCTACGTATCAAAAAATGTGTATATACCTTTTTCTTCTACTTCCTTGTTTCTACATTTCAACTGGAACTCTACTGCTTTTCAACTTATTTTTTTTAGCATTTTCACAGTAATTAATTCGAAGCTTTCTTTACGCCTGCCATGAATTTTCATTCTGTATGTCAAATTGTCAACCACAATGGATACACTATGCCATTAGAATCGAGAAATTTACTTCCCCAAAACATCCTTTACCGGCTCCTGTGGGAATATGAAAATCTGTTGTTATTCTCCTTGCGGCATTATAGGGCTACTTCTTGTGTGTTGTCGGTTTATTTGGCTGCTCCATATTTTAACAGTAATAGTAATTCGAGTAATTCTGGTCGTTGGCTCTACAATTCCGGATGAAAATACCAGCCGTTACCCTAACTGCTAACAATGCTGTTTACTTCGACAGAAAGTGATTGCCTTGCACCTAGCAAGTTCACTGATAGAGCTTGGAGCATAAATATCTTCCAGCACCTAACTTGAAGGCTACATTTTCGAGTCTCATCAGAAACAATGAACAAAAAAATATCTTTTCCAACTTCCTCTCGAAGGACGGATACTGCAGCAACGGCAACACAAAGAAAGTTCACGAGAAACATGCCATTGCAATTGCACCAACACAGAGCGCCAAGATGACTGTGGAATGCCACCTCACTCCACTCCACGATGGCTTCGCAGGAACAAGAGGCACTAAATTTAGAACGATTCCTTGATCCTGACCTAGATTCATTGGAACCGGAATGACTCCCACTCTTTATCTGAATGAGGAATGTTTTGTTGAGTTTTGCCGCCAGCTTTATCGTAATAGGAAGAGGGTGAAGCCATGTCTATGTGGGCTGTTGATATTCCTCGAAGTTCTGTTGATACTGATTTTTTATGTCACCATTGATTGAGCTCTACATTCGAGATCCAGATATGAGACCACCTGGCTGAATTAGAAGACGTAGACAATAGTTGATACACAACAACAACTAAAGCCTCACTGATGTATAATAACACATATTTCTCTTTAGAGTTAAGTATTCGAATTTTAGTGTGTTGATTTAATCTCCAGATATTTCGTAAGCTTGCAAAGGTAATTCTATGTCGTTCTTAGTCGCTTACTGGCTGCCTAGATATTTAAGGTTTCCGATCTTTTCCACTGCTTTTCCGACTACCATAAAGAGAAAGCCAAGCCGCCGCCGCCGTTTGAAAATTTACGACGCCGCACAGTGGCGGCCCCCCCCATACAAATGCCAGACAAAACCTAATATGTTGCGAATCTTTCACCAAAGAGTAATTTTGGGACGCTAAATTCATTTTGAGGTAAGAATTGTTATTCAACATATACTATGCTACGGCAAAATATACTTTTGCATCTTCTTCTTCTTATTGGCATTACATCCCCACACTGGGACAGAGCCGCCTCGCAGATTAGTGTTCATTAAGCACTTCCACAGTGATTAAAACTACGAGGTTTCTAAGCCAAGTTACCATTTTTGCATTCGTATATCATGAGGCTAACACGATGATACTTTTATGCCCAGGGAAGTCGAGACAATTTCCAATCCGAAAATTGCCTAGACCGGCACCGGGAATCGAACCCAGCCACCCTCAGCATGGTCTTGCTTTATAGCCGCGCGTCTTACCGCACGGCTAAGGAGGGTCCCTATACTTTTGCATATCTATCTATCTATCTATATATATATATATATATATATATATATATATATATATATATATATATATATATATATATATATATATAAAACTCAATGTTTGTATGTTTGTATGTATGTTTGTATGTATGTTCCAGCATAACTTCTGAACGCATTGACCGATTTCAACCAAATTTGGAACACTCATTCTTTATCTTAAGGAGACGACGATAGGGGGGTTATGGATGTTGTTTGGAAAAGGGGGAGGGTGTGGGGGGAGGGGCATTGCTTAGTCATCGATCAACTCAGTGTACTTTCTGAACCCCTTGGCCGTTCTTAACCAAATTTGGAACACACATTCTTTATCTTAAGGAGACGACGATAGGGGGGTTATGAATGCTGTTCGTAAAAGGGGGAGGGTGTGGGGGGAGGTGTATTGCTTAGTCATCGATCAACTCAGTGTACCTTCTGAACCCCTTGGCCGATCTCAACCAAATTTGGAACACACATTCTTTATCTTAAGGAGACGACGATACGGGGTTATGGATGCTGTTCGGAAAAGGGGGAGGGGTATTACTTAGTCATCGATCAACTCAGTGTACCTTCTGAACCCCTTGGCCGATCTCAACCAAATTTGGAACACACATTCTTTACCTTAAGGAGACGACGATAGGGGGTTAGGGATGCTGTTCGTAAAAGGGGGCAGGGGGTTGGGGGAGGTGTATTGCTTAATCATCGATCAACTCAGTGTAAATTCTGATCCCATAGGTCGATCTCTACCAAATTTGGAACACACATTCTTTATCTTAAGGAGACGATGATAGGGGGGTTAGGGATGCTCTTTGGAAAAGGGGAATGGTAAGGGGGGAGGGCTATTGCTAAGTTATCGATCAACTCAGTGTAACTTCTGAACCCATTGGTCTATTTCAACCAAATATGAAACAGACATTCTTTATCTTAAGAAGACGACGATAGGGGTTAGGCATGCGCTTTGGAAATAAGAGATGGTATGTGGGGAGGGGTATTGTTTAACAATCGATCAACTCAATGTAAGTCTTGAGCCCCATGACCGATTTGAACCAAATTTGTATCATATATTGTCTGTCCTAAGGAACCGATTTTAGTGGATATTGGTAGGTCCTTTTACAATGGGGTGATTGTGAGAGAGGGGTATTGTTTAGTTAGCGATCAATTCAGCATAACTTCTGAACCCATTTACCGATGTCCACCAAAATTGGAACCCATATTCTCTGTCTAAGGAAGACTATATCAGGCTAGAAAGGACTGTCATAGCTGAACGAAAGAGGGCATATTTATTAAACGAACAGCTTAGTATACCTTTCTATCGCATGGGTGAATTCAAACCAAATATTTAAACACGTATTGTTTACCCAAAGGAAATTATTTTAGAGAGGCTGGGAGGAGTATTTGAAATGCGGGAGAATGTTGGTGTTGGGTATTGTATAGAAAATGACTCAATTTAAAATCCCTCTTATTTAGTTCATCCGAGGTTCTTTGACATTGTTCAATGCTCCGAAAATAATTCTTCAAAAATAGCAAATTCTCGACAATAACATTTCCCTAAAAATGACATAACCCTAAATGAATCAGGCCATTAACATAACACTATTTGACCTAAGGTCATTTAACATGAAGTGAATTTGGGATAATACTGAACATCATCAGAAAAAAAAATTTCATATAAAGCACGTATTTGCTGGGTATAAAGCAATGATAATTGTTACCCTTCATCGGAATCATAGTTTGCCCAGTGAAAAGCAATGAATAATGTGTTTCCTTCTGGATGGTGGATGTGATTGCTCCTTTAAAAGTAGGCATTTTCTCAGAATAAGGCAATGGTGGATGTGATCCCTTCTTTAAAAATATGCGTTTGCCCGGAATAAGACATTGGTGGATGTTTTCCCTTCTTTAGAAATAGACGTTTGCCCGGAATAAGGCTATTCAAAAACCTTCTTTTAATCAAATGATGAAGTATCAACAAGTAAACACAACTACCCTGTTAACCAATTGGTTTTATTATTTTCCGATTGTGAAAAAGAACTGCAAACCAAACTGGCAACTCCGAGCAAGGCCGGGTACATAAAGCTATAAACAATAAAAACGGATCCATAAAAAAATGAAAAACTTTCCATAAATAACATCTGAATGTTCCTTAAAATGCTAAAATTTAGCAATTAATAGGGAAATATGTTCCATTAATATGGCCAAGAAAAACAATACAATTCTTGCTATTTTCCCATGAACACGTGACAAATGATCCATAAATCTTTGGAAAATGATCCATAAAAAACTATATTTTGATCCATAAAACTTCAAATTTGCGCATTTTTTTATCGATAATTTCAGTAATATGATCCATAATTTTAGTCATATGATCCATAACTCTGGCCATTTGATCCATAACTTTGTTCAAACGATCCATAGTTTTGGGGATATGATCCATAAATTTTCATAAATGATCCATAGATTTTATAAAATGTATGGATCAATTAATATAGTTTCATTGGCCTTCTTTCCAAGCATTATGGATCACATTATTAAAATTATGGATCATATGACCAAAATTATGGATCATATGGCTGAAATTATGGATCATCATCAGGATAAAAATTGCGCAAATTTGAAATTTTATGGATCAAAATATAGTTTTTATGGATCATTTTTCAAAGTTTTATGGAGCATAAAAATATTCTTTATGGAATCTCCCGAACTATTTTATGGATTTATGGTAGCGTTTTATGGAACATTCAGAAGTTATTTATGGATCGTTTTTCATTTTTTATGGATCGTTTTTGCACATTGAACGGTGCAAAGTAAGGGCTGCCCTATGCTACTCGAGTACTTCTGAAGGCGCCAGCCTTAAGGTCTGAAGCATTAACAGTGTCCTCATTCTAACATTGAAACAGTCAATTTCCAGCTTTAGAACAGCTAGAAGCAAATCACCACACTAACCACCGGAAAGTAGACCAAAAATTGGTTTCAATACATGATACGGAACAATTTCGGAAACAAAATTAGTCAAATTTTCTTTTTCCATACAAATTTGTTCGGGAGATGCTTTACAGCATTAACTTCAACAAGCCAATTAATTGCATATTATTCGGCAACTCGGCCGTACGAAAACCATTTTTTTGTTAAATATCTTGGCTGTGCATATGCACAGCATATGTTTCGAAATGGACAAATGGACAAAATATTCAACAAGCCACCAAAAATTAAATTTACAAATTTTGGAATAAGTTCATTTAATATGCGTGAAATTAAAAAAAAATACGAGTTTAAAATTTTTAAAGAAAATTTTAAGTTTATTTTTTTACTTCGCCCGATGGTTGTTAAAAGACAATTGAAGCAGTAGGGTTTCGTACATTTTTACAAAAGTTTTATCTAGTGTTTTCCCAAAATACACATTTTCAGCCACGTTTATATAACATTTATTTACTTTAGAGTATTTCTTCTTCTTGTCTTCTTCATTGGATTTAGTGGAACATTGCTGCCTCGCCGCATAGTGTTTATAGGCTTCCACACTTATTAATTGCAAGGTTTCCAAGCCAAGTTATCATTTTTGCATATGTATATCATGGATGAGGCTACCACGATGATACTTTTGTGCCCAGGGAAATCAAGAAATTTTCCAATTCGAAAATTGTTTTGACTGGACCGGGAATCGAACCCAGCGACCTTCAGCATGGTCTTGCTTTGTACCCGCGCATCTTGCCGCACGACTAAGGAAGGCCTAAATTTCCAAATATGTAGAGGAACGGTTTGGCACTTCATCCCGTAGCTCCTATTTCCATCCCATCAAAAACAATGCAATGAAAAAGAATTTGATTTGTTCCTTATTTTGTGATTTTTTTTCTTCAGCAGTGAGCACGCGTGTTAGCAAAAATAATCGACAAGATTGGTGCTGTATTTCTTTGTTTTGCAATGAGATGAATATATGTTCAGTGAGATTGGAAACGGAACAGTTCCCCTATGGAGAATTTATTCTGCTATCTGATAGTCGTCAAATTGAAATCATTGGATGGCAACTGTATCTAGCATGGAGCTGATTTTTAGCTATATTTGTAAGGAAAACGTTGTGGGAAACTGTCTTTGTAAAGCCAGCTTGGCCTTTGACATTGATATACAATAGCCTGGGACATGGATATATGAAAAAAATAAATTTTCGTTCCCTCATATTTTTCAGAAGCCTTTTGGGTCTTACAATGCTTGTGCGAAATTTCAGATCAATCGGTGAAACTATATTTTAGCGCCGGCGATTTTAATTTTCCATAGGATTTACTATGGGGAAATTTACCTTTACAAAGAAAAAATCCCCAAGGTGTCCCATTATTCTCTAACGATAAATCGATCCAACTACATCATAGGAAATTTTACCAGCAAACTTTCATGGGAAGACCGCAAAGTCATCCGACGCTCGTGAAAAATGTTATTTACATAAAACTAATTGCTGTATGAACGCATGGCTCATTGTACTTTTTGTTCCAGCATCACTGCCGTCTGCTGCTTGCTGTTGTTTGTACGAGGCACCACTTTGCGTGGAGGATTCGCATTGCATGAATGAAAAGCGGGTTACTAGGGATACGTTTATTGGCCTGGTTGTTTGAGTCTTCGTCCTTCTAGGTAGAAGAAATTCGTCCAAATTTCAATGAAGGTGTGATTAACAAAAAGAGGCATGTAACGCACACTTTCCACAAATAACGCAACGAAGCGATTATAGATGCGAGGTATAGGTGGGGGCCTCTCATTCTCGACGTCAATAGTTCGAAGCTGGTCTGAGCGGGAATTTTTTTTCGATACTAGTATTCTTTAGGAAATTCTTTATATTTCCATATTCTTACTTTCGAAAAGCTTTCTGGTGTTTCTAAAAGACTGAGATATGATTCTTGTGATACTGATTTCAGAACAGAATAATTTAATGAAGTTGCTTTGCTTGTTTGATATTTGATTGATATGCCAATAATTCAAATCAAAGACTTGACTTATAACTAATTTTCTATTTTTCAGAGGGTATTCCTTTGACTTTCATACAAACTATTCTGTCAGCCGTGTATTTTTTTTAATTATGAAGTGATGATTCATTTATTTAGTTTACATCTAAACAGTAATGATATTGATAGTTAATAGTTATATTTTAAAATCATGAACTACAAATAGTTCTTAATATCACCGTTGATGTTGTACACGAATATTTTGAGTTCATATGTAGCAATGTGACATAAAATAGATTTAATAAATATGATTTAAACCAAAATTCAAAAAAATCACTTATTTATTAATATACATGAGACAAAATAGCCATTTCAAAACAACCTTTCAAATAGATTCATTTTAAGTGCTTTCAAATTATTTTCTATGGGAAAATATATTATCCATTTCTATAAGATCGTTATAATTTATTTTTTTAGTTTATTTATTTATTTATTCTTTTCCATCAACAGGCTTAAAATAGCCCCAATGATGTTGGTATAAGATGCAGAATTATATAATTGATTTCTTTGCTAAATTGTTTAATTGAATATCCATGATGTGACGTTGATTCAAAATGGGGTGTGATGTAAATTTTGATGTGAAAATCATCTCTCATACAATCTAGATTTTATCTATAATTTGTATTAAAGATATTTTCAACTCGAGGCAAAACAAATCTAGGAAACTCCTAAACTATTTCACAATTTAGAAGTCTTCGATTTGAATAATATAATAATATAATAATTCAAGTATCAACGCAGCAGAGCAAGTTCATTAAATTATTCTCTTCGGAAATCAGTACCACAAGTACACAGCAAATAGTTTTGAAAATTCAACGACTTGTAAAATTGCTGCTAATTCCATAAAACGAACTAACATTTGATATTCAATTTATTTTGACTGAGTTTTACAAGCAGGCACAATTTGAATTTAATTCGATTTAAAGGAACAATAAGATCGATTAGATATTGCGTCTATTTGCATAAAAGATATTTTAGTTACTAGATAAAGATTGTCGCTTCGGTTCCCTTTGTTCTGCTGTCCGAAACATGTGTGGTACATACCTGTCAAATCGTATGGATTTTCCTTCTTGGACATTTAGCTCCCCTATCATCGCCAGCAAAAGATGTTCCGGACAGCGACAATCTTTATCTAGTAACTAAAATATCTTTTATTTGCATGCTCCAAATATGTGCATGAAAATACATTTAAAATCCTAACATATTTGTATCTGTGTATCTTATCTAAATCTTTTAGAAATACTGGAAATCTTCTCGAAAATTAGAATTTGGGAATACATATACATAATAATAAATATCAAAAAGATTACCAGTACAAAAAAAAACCCTTCAGACCAGCTTCGAACTATTGACGTCGAGAATGAGAGGCCCCAACCTATACCTCGCATCTATAGTCGCTTCGTTACATTGTGTGTGGAAAGTGTACGTTACATGCCTCTTTTTGTTAATCACACCTTCATTGAAATTAGGTTGAATTTCTTCTACCTAGAAGGACGAAGACTCAAACAGCAAGGCCAATAAACGTATCCCTAGTAACCCGCTTTTCATTCATGCTAAGCGAATCCTCCACGCAAAGTGGTGCCTCGTACAAACAACAGCAAGCATCAGACGGCAGTGATGCTGGAACAAAAAGTACAATGAGCCATGCGTTCATACAGCAATTAGTTTTATGTAAATAACATTTTTCACGAGCGTCGGATGACTTTGCGGTCTTCCCATGAAAGTTTGTTAGTGAAATTTCCTATGATGTAGTTGGATCGATTTATCGTTAGAGAATAATGGGACACCTTGGGGATTTTTTCTATGTAAAGGTAAATTTCCCCATAGTAAATCCTATGGAAAATTAAAATCGCCGGCGCTAAAATATAGTTTCACCGATTGATCTGAAATTTCGCACAAGCATTAAAAGACACAAGAGGCGTGCGAAAACCATGCAGGAAATGAAAATAAAATTTTGTCCCACCCTAATATACAACTGTCAAACATAAACATTTTTTTCTAAGATATCCACTTGACATTCAATGTTTCAGAAAATTTGAAAATTGTTTTTCAGAAATTTAAGCAATTGCTTCTAGGACACCTCTGGAACTTCCTACAAGAGTTCGTTCTTTCGCTATGAAATTGCTCCAGAATAACATGTAAAGTTTGTTAAGAAATTCAGCAAGACTTTTCTTTTTAAATTTTGCATCAACTTTGTTTAAAAATACTTTAAATTCTAGAATTTCTTCAACCAGAAACTTAAACCAGAAATTTCTTTGAGTTTCGTCAATAAATCCTCCAGAAGTTGTTTCATGACAGCTTTCAGGAACTCTTTCTCTTTCTACAAAAATTCCATTGTGCAGTCTCATAAAAAAAAGAATTTCACGGCGCTATTTGTGCAATTTTTAAGGAATACCTTGTGGGATTTCTGGGAAAATTTCAAAATGAATTTCCTGAGAAATTTTCGGTGAGAGGAACGAAGGAACTTCCGGAACTTCCGGAGGAATTCTTGGAGAAACTTTTGGAGGAATTCCTGGAGGAACTTTCACAAGAATTGCTGGAGGAACTTCTGGAGGAATTCCTGGAGGAACTTCTGGAGGAATTCCTGGAGGAACTTTCGGATGAATTCCTGGAGAAATTTCCGGAGAAATTACTGGAGGAATTCCGGAAGAATTCCTGGAGGAACTTTCGGAGTAACTTCCGGAGAAATTCCTGGAGGTACTTCCATAGCACTTCCTGGAGGAACTTCCGGAAAACTTCCTACAGGTATTCCCGAGAGGAATATCTGAAGGAATATCCAGAGGTATTTTTGATTAACTTCCCAACGAACTCGTGAGGAATTTCCTTAGAACTTCGATCTGGAATTTCCGAAGAAATTCCGGACATCTTTTGACGTTTGAAATAAGTTTACGCTGACCAACGCCGCCACTGAACACCAACGGCGTGACGCCGCCACGGCTTTAAATAATCTATCGCGCCGCCTCCGGTAAAATTCAATCGGCGCACATATCTAATTCGAATGTGTAATTATACAGTAAATTGAATCTATGTTGAGCCTTAATGACGAATGCCATCAAAATATTGTGTGTGTTTTATCAGCATGTCAATCCATTGTAAACATAATTTTAGGATCAAAGCATCGGTCGACTTGCTCGCAACAAGTTGCATTCAATGTGGAATCGAGTCCCATTGTTTCCCATTGAAAATTGCACCGATTGGAAATTGCCATCTGAAATTTTTGAAATATCATCGTTTTGTTGCCCTAAGTCCCCTTTCGAAAAAAGCGAAATTTTTTATTATATTTTTTTATTGACTATAACTTACATAAATGAATGTAATAAATTTAAATCAATGAAAATCAAATAAAACCCCAAATATCTGATGTGCGTTTAAGACATTTTTATGTAATTGTTTTTGTTATAGCCCTTCAATGCACGAGAAATGCATCTTCACTGCCAGGTGGATCAATCTGGGTTATTTTTGGCATGGCAATAGCAATGAATAAATTATTCCTTTTCTTTTAAATTAGGGTGTTTTTTTTTTATTAACCATTTCATTGATTTGGTAGGCTCAGTGTTTGACACTTAGCGGAGCCGCAACTCTCAAGTATGAAATCTTTATAATTTGTATCATCATATCATTAACAGTTAGTAGGGAAGGGACATAGACCATAATACTCGTGGAGACTTGTTACCGAATACGACAACACTAAGCCGCCCAATTAGGCCTTAAAGCTTTTTTTTTAAATTAATAAGAGACCCTCCTTAGCCCTTAGCCTTAGGCCCTTCTTAGCCGTGCGGTAAGACGCGCGGCTACAAAGCAAGACCATGCTGAGGGTGGCTGGGTTCGATTTCCGGTGCCGGTCTAGACAATTTTCGGATTGGAAATTGTCTCGACTTCCCTGGGCATAAAAGTATCATCATGTTAGCCTCATGATATACGAATGCAAAAATGGTAACCTGGCTTAGAAACCTCGCAGTTAATAACTGTGGAAGTGCTTAATGAACACTAAGCTTCGAGGCGGCTCTGTCCCAGTGTGGGGATGTAATGCCAATAAGAAGAAGAAGAAGAGACAAAAAAACTAAGGAAATTATATTTTTGTGAGACTCAGCATGCAGTACCTAAAAGGTGGAATAATTTTGTTCATGTCTTGTTGTTTCACCTTAACCGTGTACCCACTAACGCAAAGCGAATCACCCCTTCGATGTAGAAAACGTTTTCGCAAGATCCGGAGCGAAAAAAGGGAGAGAAAAGAAGAAAAAAAAAGGAAAAAAAGGGATTTCGGGCAGTAACAGCGAGACCTATCGGACGTAAAAAACAATGTCCAGAAAAAAAATCGTGTGGACCTAAACCTAAAACCGCGTGTCACCTCGGAACGAACTCTACACTAGTTCCCCACCGTCGTAAGTGCTTCGCGAGCCCGATAGTACGAGGCAAGTTTCCGTATAAGCTAACCCGGTTTTCCGCCGTCCTGAAAGAAAATCGACGCGGCTTTCCGTCGCCCGGCCAAGAAGCAACCCCTTCTAAACGTCGGCGTAAAGTGTGACAAAAGTGCCCAGCAGATTCTCGAATGGTTGCGGCTCTCCGCCGCCCGGCAAAGAACCACCACCGTCGAATTATCGTCACTGAGTGTGACTCACGTGCCAAGCCACCGCTTGCCAGGAACCACCACCTTCGAACCTCCGTCACGAAATGTGACCCCATCAGTGCCAAGATAGCTCCCTGAGTGGTCGCGGCAGTCCACCGCCCGGCGAAGAATCACCACCGTCGAACCGCAATTGTGAGTTTCAAGCCCGACACCGAGAACAAATCCAGCGATGAACCGTGCTAGCAACCTTCCGGAACCAGTCATGAACCCATGTTTTGTCCTAGCTCGTCGACCCCTGGCCGTATGCTTGTAGGGTATGCTTCTCTTCTACTTCCTCAAACGGCCGCAACGGTTGAGGGCAGCAGGGACAGCATGGACCATGTCCAAGGGCTTGACGACCCCTCCCCAGCTGTCTGCGAGTCAGGGAGAACTGCCTAGGGCGTGGTGGGATTTAGCAGTGGGCTCTGCTAAAATCCCTCCCAAAGTGCCCGTAATCAGACTCTATCAAAGCGACTGTGTGCCGCTTCAAAAGCACAAGCCCAGGGAGTGCCAATTGGCATGGGGAGTGTCCCTACTTCGGTAGGGTAGCGCGTGAGCTGCTTCGGCAGGGAGTGAGAGATCTGTTTGTGCTGAGGCAGGAGTGTCATAGCGCGTCACCGCTATTGTCACCTCGAAGCGCAGCAGAAGTCTGAGTATGGACTGCACATGCTGAGGTAGGAGTCGAGGTACCCATCGACACCTCGAGGCATTGCAGTGGAGTGAGCACCCGAAAAAGGGTCATATGGAGCGAATGGTCTTTGGAGAAGCTGCTTCGGCGGCAGGGTAGCAGTGGGTTGTACCCACACACCTACAGTTGTGCACATGTGGTGCATGGGGAGTGTCCCTGCTTCGTCAGGGTAGCGTGTGGTCTGCTTCGGCAGTGGTGTGATTGATCTGCTCGTGCTGAGGCAGGAGTGTCGTAGCGTAATATCTGTAGGCCCAGGCAGTTACCGCTATTGACACCTCGAGGCATGGCAGCGGAGCGCCGGGAGAGCATCCAAGTAAGACTCAAATGGAGTGAATGGTGTGCGAGCACCCAAGTCAGTCTCGCGTGGGACGAGTGCCTGTGTGAGCGATAATGAGCGAGTACGCTTTGTACTGCCATCCCCCCAGAAGTAGTACTGCGAGGTAGTTCCTGGGGGAAACGATGGTGGAGCCCAAGGGAGTTTAGTCGGTATTACCGGTATGGTCGAGATCGACACTCCAATACACTTCCGTGTGGTAGTTTGGCAACTACAATGCACGTATACTGGGTTAGTGTGTAAATGCATTCTCCCTTGTAAAAAAAAAAAAAAAAAAAAAACGGCCGCAACGGTACTAAACCAAATATACTACAGTCGCCTCTCCACATCTCGATATTGAAGGGACCATCAAGATAGGGAGAGATCGACGAATGGGAGGGAAATTGAAATGGGTACTAGATCCAAAACAGCTCGTTGCTATGAAAAACGACAACAAAACAAATGTCGTTTCTTGTTGTTGATGTGTTTGTTATTGTCCAAAGATGGTCTAGTAGCCTAAAAATATCGACATATCGACATAAGGAGAGTAAATCCTGAACGAAATATGATCAGAACACATCGAGATAGAGAGATATAAAAATAGGAAGGTTATCGAGATGTAGAAAGCAATGTATGTATGTAGAAATGTATGTAGATTGAAGGGACTGAGGAAACCATCGACATAGGGAGAGGTATCGAGATGTAGAACATCGAGATGTAGAGAGTAGACTGTTGTAACTCCCATAAACAAATATGAATAAGAATAAAAATATTGTCTCTTTCAATCATGACATACTAGCCTTGCATGGAAGTGGTTTGCTTTTGTTGTTGTTTATCTCGGTTTTGGATTTATGTGTCTCCTGAGCAGGTCATACGCGACCCTGAGATATAATAAGAGAACGAGGTTACCTGGTTAAGGACGTAAGGACGTCCACTCCATAGACGTAGGGATGTCGTAGGATGAACGGGATAGTGATTTGGGTTCAGGTTATTCCAGTTGCTCATCCGGGCGTTTGACGTTGGAAGCGGTTTTGCTTGACATCGTGCTCGTTTTTGACTCAGCAGGGGCCACCCTCCGGATGGCCAGGCCTTCGTGGTACACGGAACAGAAAAACAGAATCGAACAAGACAAAAAAAAAACGAGAAATAGATGGCCTACATATAATCCACATCGCGATCTTCCAAAACACCTTAAGGGTATCCAATAATTGCTCTCTCGAGGCGTCATTTTCCGAGCAGAACCAAACTACGTGATCGATGTCATCGTAACCGGCTCCACTACTACATAAATTGCTATCGACAAGGCTTATTCTGTAGAGATGTGCGTTTAGTAAATAGTGATTGGACATAAGCCTCGACATCACGCGAATGAAGCCTCGACTTAAGTCCTCACCTTTGAACCACACTCGCGCAGAAACTTTTGGAACAATGGAACATAGCCACCGTTCAAGCTCATTATGTGACCAATTCATTTGCCAATTTTGAAGATTACTCTGACAGACTAATAAGAAATATTCGTTGGTTGAGAGTTGTCCAGTTATATATCTTAAACATCACCTTCCTGTGCGTCCACCTTTGCTAGCGTGTCCGCCTTCTCATTCCCATAGATTAGCCAATAGGATGGGACCCATACAAAGGTAATCTTGAATGATCTTTCGACCAAATCACGCATCTGCTCTCTAATTTTTGTAAGAAAGTATGATCCGTGCTTAACTGGTTTTATCGACCGGATTGCCTCGCTAGAACTAAAATTATCCGAGAAGATGAAATAATGGTCTACGGGCTGATCGGACATTATCCCCAAAGCGAAGTTAGTTGCTGCCAGCTCAGCAACATAAACCGAGCACGGTTCTTGAAGTTTTCGGAAGGTGGTAGAACTTTTATTGAAAACACCGAAGCCAGTGGATCTGTTAATGCGAGAACCATCAGTGAAATATGTATTGTTGCAATTGACGTGATGATATTTTTCAGTAAAAATGGGGAATAGAAAGATTTCGAAGATGATCTGGTATTCCGTGAATAGCATGATTCATGGACAGATCAAATTTAATGGAGGGGCTGTCGTTGATGAAGTTAACTCGAGGTGGGTTATAACATGAAAGACAAAGTTCTGACGATATGTAGTTGAGGGGCCCTCCTTAGCCTAGCGGTAAGATGCGCGGCTATAAAGCAAGACCATGCTGAGGTTGGCTGGCGATTCCCAGTGTCGGTCTAGGCAATTTTCGGTTTGGAAATTGTCTCGACTTCCCTGGGCATAAAAGTATCATCGTGTTAGCCTCATGATATACGAATGCAAAAATGGTAACTTGGCTTAGAAACCTCGCGGTTAATAATTGTGGAAGTGCTGAATGAACACTAAGCAGCGAGGCGGCAATGTCCCAGTGGGGGATGTAATGCCAATAAGAAGATGTAGTTGAGTTATACTCTCAGCAATCTTGACTGACGTATCAGTTCAAGCATATAATCGAAATTTTCTAAGACAAGTGTGTTACTTGTTCCACATTTGATCAGTATTCTGTAAGTAAGTAAGTGAGAGCTCCCGGCAACGGTGCTTTAAAGGAGTTACTCCAGCAAGCCTCCAGGCTCACATTATGCTTTAAATGCAAGCGAAATCGGAGAAGTCAATCAGAAGATCGATGACGTCAAATCGGAGCTATGAAAGGAGGTGTAAAATAAAATCGATTAAAAATTAATGTTCAACCAAGTTTCACTATGACACTGCGCTGGATTTGCTCGATGATAAAATAAACAATGTATCGCAGAAAATCGGTTCCTTGCAAAACCGAAACGTGCTCGTTGTAAGCGGAATACCATACAGTCCTGGTGAGAATCTGAAGTCGACCCTGAATGTATTCGGGAGATTTTTAGCTGTGAAAGAATCAACTACCGAACTGGCGGAAATCAAGCGAATGAAATCTACAAGTAACTCAGTTAGTAACAGTCTCATCGAAGTTGAGTTTGCGCTGAGGACGTCAAGGGATGAATTCTACAGTGCCTATTTGCGGAAGCGTGACCTACAGCTGAAACATGGCGGTATCGATTCTAACCGTCGAGTGTACATCAACGAGAGTCTTACCACAGAGACACGCAAGCTGAAGACGGCGGCACTACAATTGAAGAAGGCGGGGAAGTTTTCGTCGGTATACAACAACCAAGGAGTTGTTCACTTGAAGCTTGCTGTGGGAGGCCACGGATCGTTATACGGAGTGTAAACGATTTGAATGAATATTCGTAACTATCATTATTTTTAATATATGTCGTTCACTTTAAAGTGCTGTTTATGTCAATCAGATTATTGTACTTGTGAGTAGAAGCTTGTATGACAAACATGTATATCCTGAATTCCTCCGTTATTATGTAGCCCTCTAAAAATTGTCACTCCCACTATACTTAATGTTACCGTCAATCAACTACACCTTTACGAACATACCAGGAGCAGTGATGAGCGCCGCTTTTTTCCCGAATAAGCTCAACATTTGCCACGGTAATGCATAGAGTTTTTGGGCGCGCAATTCTCGGAAGTTGGACGAGGTTCGAGAAGGTTTGTCTGGATCGAAGATAGAGGTTGCGTGCTTCACCGAATCATGGTTATCACAGAGGAATAGTGATCGTAGTATAGAAATCTCCGGTTACACCATTGCTAGGAATGACAGGACGTACAGGAGAGGTGAAGGCATCGTTTTTTTACTACAGAACACATCTAACTTGTTTCAAGGTTTTCGGAACAGAGCTCACTATGGATTCGTCAGATAAAACCGAGTGCTTGGCATTGGAGTTTCACGTAGATAGTCAAAAAATTCTTCTGGTTACCGTCTACAATCCTCCGAACAACGACTGCTCGTGTTTCCTGGCACAAATATTGAATGATTTCGCTGTTCGATATGAGCATATATGCTTGATCGGAGACTTCAATACTGACATGATTCGATCCAGTAGTGAGCGCACTCAGTTTGAATCGGTTCTCCGTGCTTATTCACTATCTTCTGTTAATGAAGAAACGACATTTTTCCATAGTGGAGGATGTTCACAATTCGATCTACTGCTGACCAACGGAAATGAAAAAGTTCTACGGTTCGGTCAAGTCAGTTTCCCTGGTCTGTCCTATCATGACTTAATTTTTGCATCAGTGGATTTCGATACATGTCAGCAAACTAGATCGTGCACTTACCGTGACTATTTGAATTTCGACCCATGTTCACTGGAAAGTGCTTTATTGTCCATCCCATGGAACAACTTCTACGAAATCGAGGACCCAAACCATGCGATGGATTTTTTCTATGCTAACATTAGAGCAGTACACGATACGTATATTCCTCTCCGGACTACAACTAATCGACGTCGACATAACCCATGGTTTTCCAATAGTGTACGTCGCTGTTTACTAAAACGAGATTTGGCATATAAGGACTGGCTGCAAGCTGCACCACACATGAAGGATGTTAAACTACAACGATACAAAGTGGAACCGAGCCAATACGAGAGTAGCTCAAGCTAAAAAGCAATACCTGGATCAATTTTTGGACAGCAGAACTCCATCGAAAATCCTATGGAAAAGAGTAAAGGCACAACCATGCGACTACGATCCAGACGAGGTGAATCAATCGTTTACAAACAATTTTACAAACAGTTCTTTTCGTGCACCAACTACGATAAGACCTATACCAGCTTCGCCGTATAGTTTCTCATTTCAACCTGTGAGATACTGGGAAGTCGTTAATGCTGCGTGGGACATCAAATCGAATGCTGTGGGGATAGATGGTCTGCCAATTAATTTCATCAAGATTATTCTACCGTTAGTTGTTCAACATATAACGCATCTATTTAACATGTTCATTCGCAAATCTACTTTTCCCCATTACGAAAGAAAATTAATGTGAACGATATTTCCAATTTGCGACCGATCAGTATACTCTGTGCGTTGTCGAAGGTGTTCGAGAAGCTTCTCAAGCAGCAGATAACAAAACATATCACTAGTAACAATTTACTGACCGAATTTCAAGCTGGTTTCCGTGCAGGTCAAAGTGTCAAAACTGCGGTACTTCGTGTATACGACGATTTAGGAGCCATTGTCGATAGGAAAGGATCTGGGATTTTGTTACTACTGGATTTTTCGAAAGATTTCGATACCATCTCTCATAAGAAACTCATTAGTAAATTACAAGCCCAGTTATACTTTTCTTCTTCTGCTGCATACTTGATGGAATCCTATTTAAGTGGTAGAAGACAAACGGTTTACTGTGGAAATAGAAGCTCAAGTAGTGCTGAGGTGTCATCAGGTGTTCCATAAGGGTCGGTTCTTGGCCCACTGCTGTTTTGCTGCCATATTAACGACCTAACGTTTAACGTTTTGAAGTATTGTTCTATCCAATTCTACGCTGATGATGTACAACTGTACATTGGACGACATGGCCCCTGTGTTCGTGAATTAGTCAGGATGGTGAAGGTTGATCTCGAGCTAGTTACGGACTGGTCGAGGCGCAACGATCTACACGTGAACGCATCAAAAACCAAGGCATTGATCATCACAAGTCGGCGTCGTAGAGGCTCTGAATCTATACCAAATCTTGTTATGGATGGTAGAACATCGAGTTTTGCGAAAGTAACCTCGGATTTTTCTTCCAGAACGACCTACAGTGGGTGGACCTTATAGCACAACAATGTGGGAAGATTTACGCAAGTCTTCGTACGTTATACTGCTGTGCTCCTGCCGTAACAACTACCACTAAGCTGATTTTTTTCAAATCGCTTATCCTGCCACATTTTTTATTTGGTGACGTTCTACACATCCGTCCTAGTGCTAGTTCCTTCAATCGCCTCCATGTAGCTGAACTGAACTGCTGAACTGCTGTGTGCGATATGTCTTCGATTTGACCCATTATGATCATGTGAGACTTTTTTCTTCGAAAAGCTCAGACTTTCCGTGTTACGGAAAGCCTTGAGGGCATCAGATTTCTCAGAATACATTCATCATCCCATCCAGAAGTGGCTAGTCTTCTTATGACAGATATACTTGGAACGCGTCGTTTCTGAGCTTCTAGTGCGCATGCGGTAAGGAATCGATACTAATCCAGCGTTGGAAGAGTATCAGTTGATTCAATACCGATTTTTATCGCCAATGAAAAATTTTTCCAGTCAATGTTTCTTGTTAGCTCGAAAGGAACCAGAACTGGTTCTGACCGTTGATGGCCATTTTTGATTCTGGTGACTAACGGCATGTGGTCACTACCACGGGTATCTTGTATTACCTTCCACGTACAATCTAATGATTGTGAATTTGAGCATAAAGACAGATCTATTCGACTTTTTTTTACCTTGAAGTCCTATTTGAGTTACTTCACCTGTGTTCAAAATACTCAAGTTCCAATCGTCGCACAAGTCATAAAAAATGGGCGCTTTGTTATCCTCTCTGGTTTCGCCCCATGCAATACCATGTGCATTCATATCACATATTCATATCAGTATTGAAACTGGGGATGATAGAGAAGAGACTGCGCTCCAAGGGTGGTTTTATTTATACATCTCGATTTTCAGCCAAGTTTTTTAGGGTGCCGTCCAAAAATGTCGATTTCTCGAAATTGTCAATAAAATTTTTCAAATTGACAAAACCAAGCTAATTTCATCGCTAGTAGTAAGATTGATATAAGCCATTGATATACAAATGTAGACATAATACCAACTAGGGGCTAAGAAATGGACAAAATACAAAAAGGCGTCCACAGCCGATCCTTTTCCCCTACTATGAGAAGAATGCACCATATTTGAAAGTGGTCAATAGATGTTTAGTTGCTTTTGAAAGTCGTGGAAAACCGATTTACGACTAAGTCGTGGTATTTGGAATTGTCTTGGTTTTTTACGCGATTAAAAAAAAAAGTTTTTTAGAAAGGTCGGAAATACGTGAAAACCGCGACAAATCGATTTTCCATGATGTCGTTTCCACGCGATTTTTTTGATTTACCTATTTATTTTTTATTTTAGTAAGGTATTTATGGATTTTTTTTTATTTGTTATGTATTTGCTTTATTGTATGACTTTATTGGCATTTTATTGTAAAATTCTTACTTCATATTTAAAATTGAATTGACTATAGTTATGCTGAAATTTGTTTATCAGAAAACACGATTATCCAGATCTGTAACGAGTGCCAAAACCAATCCCAAAAATTCTTTGTCGCATCTGCCGCAACACCAATCGACCATGCATCGGCGGACTTTTTGCACCCACCTCTGTCGCACACCAAACTTGTTAGCATCCCAGACAAAAAGGGTGTGAGACGAGCTCAACAACGGTGGACCTCACCCTTCTGGCGTTCATTCGGTGGAATCTGCTGACTGGCCCGGCAACAAAGAAAGTCCTTGCCATAGGGCATGATCGGGATATGTGCTGCATACCAAGCATCCGTCCTTGCTTCTGTGCTATGGTATCATCGCTACCGTTGTCGCCGTCGTCGTCGTCGTTCTCTTTTTTGCCGTCAACCACGAGTGTCCCCGGCGGACGTCGCCGCTTCGAATGTGTCGGTGTTGTTCCCTGCGAAATGACGATCCGAGCGTGCGAGCCTCGACGACGGCGGAAGGTTTGAAATGCAATTGTTTGCCGCTTCGTTAATTTCCAAATATTGCCACTCGGGATGGACTGTTTGCGAGGAAATTTCGTGGAGTTGGTTTAGCCTGGTGCTCTGATTTTATTCGATGATTGGGTGCATTCCGGAAATGGGATGATAGCTTTTCATTAGTCTCGTGCTTTTCGCGTGGAAATGATGAACATAGGCGAAAGGCGTCGTTTGGATGCAAAATGAAAATCAGTAATGTAGATGTTTTTAAAGAAAAAACCCAGCTGTTGTCGACGAAGAGATGAAATGTGATCCACTTCATTCGCACCACAGCCTACAACAGTATCATTCTCAAAGAAGACACGCGTATTTTTGGTTTGTTTGTTATCATTATGTATGTATGAACATGCGTATGTTTTACAGCTTCTCACATTCGATTGGTCCCATCCACATGTAGCTGCTTATATGCATGATCGTTGCTGTGATATTTCCTGTCAGTTATTCTAACCTCTTTTCGCATACCAAACTCATTTGTGTGGTTATTTGTTGGCTTGGAAAACTATTAATGTATACAAATGATTATCATGTACATTGTATCAGTTGCGGTCGATACCATACGGTTGCGCAAATTAATAGAGATTAATTCTGAAGATACGGTTCGACGCTGTTGTGATGTGTTTGTTGCATTGTTAAAGCTGTGAAGCATATCTTGGGTGTCAATCTTGTTTATTTGACTCAGCGTAATTGAACAGAATACTTCGTGGATATGCAACTTGTTGCAATGAATGAAATACGGTAAGGGTTGGTTCCATACCGATCGCTTATTTCTTTAGAAGAAAAAAAATCTGAAAGCAAACCGTTGAAAATTTGCACGGAATTGTTGAAAATTTATAGATTCTTTAGTATAGAGGTTTTCAGCCTTCGACTGGTTCACGTACGGAAGGTAGTCCCAGTAGAGTCCCGGTGAAGTTCCCGGCACATTCTCAAAAACCAAGGATAGAAACATTATTCTGCCAAAACTCCTCCATAATCGTGTGTGCTCACTCAAGAATCTACGATTCAGCTAGTTCAAATCAAACTTAACGATGCATTTGCGGCTTTATGGGGATGTGTCGAATCACAATGGTCTGTCGGGAATAACTACCGATACCCTACATAAGGCAAAAATTATAAATGTAGACCAACATTTATAAAGGGCGTAACAGGCAAAATTTATTCCTTCTGATTCTTTGTTTACATATAAAGCTATATATGTAGACGAAGAATAAAAAGGAATAAATTTTGACTGTTACGCCCTTTTCAAATGTTGGTCTAGAAATCTACAAAATTATTCAAAATGGTCAAAACATAAGTCACTCATACTCTTCATCTTGAGCTCTTCGAATTATAGATGGTCGGGTTTCACATTTTGTAAACCCGAACCCGAATTAGAAATTCCTTTCAAGCCCGGACCCGACCCGAACCCGGGATGAAAAATCTTATCAAACCCAAACCCGACCCGTATCCGACATTTTTGCAGTCTTAAACCCGAGCTGGACCCGAACTAATTTTTTGGCAGAAAACTCAAACTAGATATGTTATATTTCTCTTTACACCCAAAAGAGTATAGGTCCAAATAACGAACAAGCCTTAAATTAACTAGAAACTAATGAAAATTTATCGAACCCGTCATTGTTCTAGTTTTCCAAGCCCGAACCCGACCCGAACCCTTCGGTCGTTCCTTCTTTCTTCCTACTTGCTTTCTTCTTTTTTCCTCTTTTCTTCCGTCTTTCTTCCTTATTTCTTCTCTTTTTCTGCTTTCTCTCCCTTCTTTTGTTCTTCCTTTCTGTTTCCTGTTTTTCTTCCTTCTTTCTTTTTACTTTCTTCCCTTTTTTTCTTTCTTTACTCCTTCTTTTTTGCTTCTCTCTTCCTTTTTTCCCCTTCTTCTTTTTTTGTTTTTCTTCTCTCTTTTTTCCAACTTTATTTTTTCTTCTTTCTTCCTTCCTTCCTTCTTTCTTCCCTTTTTCTTCTTTATTTCTCTCTCCTTTGTTCCTCATTTTTTCCATCTTTCTTCTCTTTTTGTTACTTGCTTCCTCCTTCTTTTTTTGTTTTGCTTCATTATGTCTTATCTCCTTCTCCTTCCTTTTTTTTTCTTTCTCCCTTCTTCCATTTTCCTTTTTACTTTCTTCTTTCTTTCTTCCTTTTTTTCTTCTTCCATTTTCCTTTATTCTTTTTTCCTCTACTGTTTTTTCTTTCTTCCTTTCTCTTTCTTACTATATATGTTCCTTCCTTTCTTCTTTCTTCCTTTCCACATCTTATTTACATCTCACTTCTTACTTCTCCGTTCCTTACTTCTTACATCACATTTCTCACTTGTCACTTTTTACTTCTTATTTCTCCCTTTCCACTTCTCATTTTTCAATTCTCCTTTCTCATTTATCTATGCTCACTACTTCCATCTTGCATCTCACTTCCCGGATAAAAAATATCATTAAAATATCATAAATTTTATTGTTACAACACCATTTAAAACATAATTTTTACCATTGAATATAATGGAATTTTGACAATAAAATCACATGAGAAATAATGGTTTTCCACGATAAAATGAATGGTAAATGGGACTTTTACAATTAAAAAGGGGGTTGTTATGTATCTTTCAAAAAAAATCGAAAATTTTCCATACAAAATTCGAGCAAAACAATTGATTTTACGGTTCTTCAATGGGATGATTTCGAGCGACAAAACAATAGAAAACATTGTGTTTTACATGTTTTCAATTACTGTTTCTATTGTTTTACAATAGAAATACAACAAGATATTACAATAAAAATACAATACAATTAATTGTTTTACAAATTATTTTATTTTCCTCCGGTTGTTTAGCATATCTTTAGACGAATCCAGCGCACTACTTTCAAAGTTAAGTGGGTTGCCTGAATCTGGAGAAAAATCCAACATCGGTTTAAAAAGCGTACTAACTTTGTTCCGAATAGACAATACATATAGATATAAACCTGTGAAAAATGTAAATTATAAAAGAATGTCAGTTTTATTAGAAACAAATACATCGAGAAGAAAAGAAAAAATTACCTGCATCAGTTCTTATTATATCCCGTTGGTGAGATTGGCCAATGGTAGCCACTGAACGATCTTCAATCAGTGACCAGCAAGCAGCAGTATTTTATTTATCATAAGCTTCATTTCTGTAAAGGAACAAGGATACATGTTACCAGTCATGTCATCAGATATTATGATGATAAAATTTTCATTTAGTTTTTGTTCGGGATGAACCACTGCGTTCATTATGTACATTGAACTTTTTTAGTATAACATTACGATTACCGGTGGTGAATATAAACCGTTTGTCAGCGCAGTATCATTACTTGACACTTTACCGGTCGCTACTAAACGCGCTGCTAAAACAGTAGCGCAGCTGACAGGTGACCAAATTGACCAAATAACAGCGCTACTATTTGATGAACTATCAAACGTCGAACGTCACCGATACGGAATGCAGCCACCGAAATGATAACCGAAAATACCGAAAATAGTGACCGATGAGGAAAAAGAGTGACTAATCTAAAATGACAGTACAGTGAGAGTGATCAAAATACTCGCGCCCAGTAATGATGCTCTAACGCGCTTCAACACTTAAGATACTCACCACGGTACAGAAGGGTACAGAAGCCATAGTGATCTACCGCTTCCCCAGCAGAAGAAACTGCAATGAAAAAAACACTTTCTGCACCATACAGTTTCATTATTTTCATCTCTTCACTAAGGCTGTGAACCATTCCACCGGTTCGTTTAACTTTTAGTTAAAATTTGACACTCCGATGGTTATTTTCCCATCGTGGTTAAAATTTTACTCCGAAGCCGACCTATTTGAGTTTTGACAGATTGATAGTTATTCGGAACAGAAATGGATTTAGCGCCAATTTTCTCGCGAACAAAGTTTAACTATCGAACTGTCAAATCTAACCATGCTCCGGAGCAGGGTTATTTTTAACCACGGCGAAATAACCATCGAATTGTCAAATTTTAACTAAAAGTTAAACGAATCGGTGGAATGGTTCACAGCCTTAGGCTAACAAAACTATAAACAAAACTGCACACGCTCAAATGAATCCAGCCATTCTCCGAGTAAAATTATAAGCAAAAGTTTTTGTTCCCTTTCATTTTTTTTAAATCAAATTTTTATTGCAAAACATTTCTAGACCTGCAACAAGACCTGCAGTATGAAAATATATACTTGAGAATCGGTATAAGATTTTTATTTATTTAACAAACAAAGCTATATTGTAATTTTATTGTTTTCAATTGTTATTTCATCAATATAATAAATCCATGAAATATTCCAAAATTATATTAATTCAATAACATTAGACGGATTTCCAGATCATCCAAACCGAATACTTTTAAAAATTGTTTAGTTTTTGGATGAGCAATACTAAACATAAGCGAACAATAAAAATATAATAGAATATATCGGAAACATTTAAATATATTGTTATTTTAATGTACGTACAATAAAGATCTTTTACAACCGTGAACATTTTACAATAAGCATACAATAGTTTGTATTGTTTGCCATACAATCTATTGTATTTCAATGGGCTATGTCATACAAGTTACTGTAAATTTTTATCCGGGTTGTCACTATTCACAACTCCCATCTCATTTCTTGTACTTTTGTTCTTTCGACCTTTTGTCCTTCGACCTTTTGACTTTCGACTTTATGACACATATTCGACCTTTTGACCCTTCGACCTTTTGTCCATTCGACTTTTTGTCCTTTCGACTTTTTGTCCTTTCGACCTTTTGTCCTTTCGACTTTTTGTCCTTCGACCATTTGACACAGATTCTACGTCGTTTATTCGTTGTATGAAATAAATTTCATTGACATTTCATTACCATTTAATTTGAAAGAAATCATAAGGCAGCTTATGAAAGTCTTTATGCTCATTTTACTGTTATTCTGAACGGAGGGCACGTGTTGGCCCCTACGGATCCTCCGGAAACCTGTTCCAGAATAACCATTCCGGTTGATATCCATCCTATGGTCTCAACTACATGGAAAACATGTTTCCGGAACAATTCCATGAATTTTGATACCCATATTGCCAGGGTTTCTTCAGAATGAATTTGCGGCCACTATAGCGCCCACGGGAACCTATTTCGGAATATCCGTTCCAAGTCCAAATAATCAGGTGGTCCTAATACTTTGAGAAGTCATGATCCTCGAATTTTCTACGAAACTGATACCTCAGGATACAAGAAATCATCATTTGGATTCATCATTGGATGGAGATCAACTTCTACAAATCCAAAACTCCGGTAACCAGGTAATTCGGATCGGTCCTATGTGACATAGATCGGATAGATGATGAATTTCTTAATCCATAGCAAACGGAATCGTCGAAATCGGTTGAAAACTGACGAAGTTATGGTCATACCAAAAACGTGGGTACCCGGGTACCCTGTCGGTACGTTACGGGGTGAAAATATTCAGAAGCACCTCCCCAAGCCCCCCCTTACTGGTATTTAATTTTGATACCACCCAAACCTGAATTTTGCCTAGTTTTAAGATGTCACGGAGTTTTAATTTTCTGCGATGTTTAAAAACAAAAAACTTAATTCCGAGCACTTTAATAATTTTTTAACCCGCACATTTCTTTATAAAAACATAGGCTCATCTCTTAAAACTAAAAAGTTTTTTTTGTGATTTTTTCTAAAAAACGTTTTCTTTAAGTGTTAATATTTCAAAATGTAGCAATCCGATTCAATCTGTTTATTCACTTCGAAAGCTCGCACTTTCCGTCGTTTATGGTGGGAAAACTGAGAGTCCCTTTTTTTTGTTTAGGCCCATTAAATCCCAAGGTGTCTCACAATCGGATTTTGGTGTTTTTGAAATTTTGAATAGTGATATTCCACTAAAATAAGACGTATTCCACCGAAAAATTGAGATTCTCTGGTGCCGCTCCGAAAAAAATCTATAATTTGTGTCGTCAATATCTGAATGATATAATAAGCAATGTTTTCTTAAAACCTCAACAAAAAAAACTATGTTATTATACCCATCTTCTTCTTCTTATTGGCATTACATCCCACACTGGGACAGAGCCGCCTCGCAGCTTAGTGTTCATTAAGCACTTCCACAGTTATTTACTGCGAGGTTTCTTAGCCAGGTTACCATTTTTGCATTCGTATATCATGAGGCTAACACGATGATACTTTTATGCCCAGGGAAGTCGAGACAATTTCCAATCCGAAAATTGCCTAGACCGGCACCGGGAATCGAACCCAGCCACCCTCATCATGGTCTTGCTTTGTAGCCGCGCGTCTTACCGCACGGCTAAGGAGGGCCCATAACGATGTTAAAATGGTCAAATGCACCCGATTGAAGCGATTTGGATAGGAAAAGTGGAATCGCCAACTTCCTATTGTTAACATCTCGTGGATAAAGGACGGGCTTTTCTCCTCATCTATTGGGTCAATTTGGGAAACGAGGGCTAGATTATATTATTTTTTGTACGAACTTTCTTCTGGAACGAGATTCTCCATTCATCCCGTGGATTCCCATAAGTGTCTCTGCGTATGGAACCACCCCACCCATGTTTGGCCCTTCATACAGGAGTCTGATGCTGATGAAATACAAACATTAGTATAATAACATGTCGTGTGGGCGTGCGAAGAGCATCGTGGCCCCAGATCTGCTTTAACTGAACATCTCCGGGTCCGAGGAAAACAACCAAAGCCTATTAGGGAAGTGTTGGCGGGTCTTGACCTCGAATACATTTCCCTTGTCTACCAATTCTTGAAAGTTGCTGATGTTAGACTGTAACCATTGTCCACCCATCCCTTTTGCTATCGTAATCCCTCAAGAATGTCTTCATCTGGTCGTCACTCCCCATGCCCGCCGTTTAACCCCATCCGTATGTCTTCCTCTCGTTGTTGTCTCCCCAAGGAAATGCGTCTTTGTCCCGTTACAGATGTGAAACATCACCAAGAATGCCAACCATGTGAACATCAGCATTGTAATTAATTAAGGACCCTAAATTCCTTTCCCTTCCTACTGTATTATTGTATTCCCTAACCTCGACCAAACCGCGAGTCTTTCGGTTCCCCAAAACTAATCCTATATATAAGAATCATAAAATGTATAGAAAAATATGATTTCGGCTCCGTAACGCTTCATGGCAAATGAGCCTACCAAATAAACGAAAGATTGAAAAAAAGTATAATAACCATGATCAAACCGTTTGTCAGATATGGCCAGTGCAATCGGCAGGTGCCTTGCTACAATAGATGGTAGTATCATCATCATCATCATCATAACGAGATTGTATAACATTTCACCGAAAACTATTTCGCGGAATTCATTTTCGCGGTTGAACATTTCGCGGAATAACATTTGGCGGTTTGTAACTTTTCGCGGTACGACATTTGGCGGTTTGTACCTTTTCGCCAAATGACTTTTGGCGGAATCTACCATTTCGCGGAATATTGATAATAATAGATTAGTGTTCATTCAGTACGTCCACAATTATTACCTGCTTACCTGCTAAGCCGAGTTACATACATAAGGAAGTCCTCCCAGAATATGTAGAAGTAGTTTTCAAAATTTCAATTGCCTCTTACAAATCCTTTATTACATCTGGTAGACGGGCCAGATATAATAAAGGGATTATCTCCTCTCTTTACTTTGTTACGGCGTTTTTATGAATATTCATTTATTTCTCCCTTTCACTTAATACCGAAAAATGGTAGCGTCTGCCAGCTTTGAACTGGGCAGACGCTACCATTTAAAGAAGGCATTACTTATTCATTCCTCTTATACCGGGTACATTTGTTCTTTTAAAGAAGGTTTTTCAACTCCTTTCGCCGTATACTGAGCAGATTCACCCATTTAAAGAAGGTGTTACCCCTCCCTTTGCATTATACCGGCAGACGCGTTCTTTTGAAGAAAGCATTATCAACTCCTTTCGCCTTATACCGGGCAGATGCATTCACTTAAAGAAAGCATTACCTCTCCTTTCGCCTTATACTGGGCAGATGCATCCATTTAAAGAAGGCGTTACCCCTCCCTTCGCCTGACACTGGACAGACGCGTTCTTTTAAAGAAGGCATTATCAACTCATTTCGCCTTATACTGAGCAGATGCACCCATTTAAAGAAGGCATTACCCCTCCCTTCGCCTTATACCGGGTAGACGCATTCTTTTGAAGAAAGCATTATAAACTACTTTCCCCTTATACCGGGCAGATGCATCCATTTCAAGAAGGCGCTACCCCTCTTTTCGCCTCATACCGGGCAGATGCATCCACTTAAAGAAAGCATTACCCCATCCCTTCGCCTTATACCAAGCAGATGCATTCATTTGAAGTAGACGTTACTCTTCCCATGGTCTTATACCGGGCAGACGAAGGAAGGCGTTACCCCTACCTTCTCTTTATACCGGGCAGATGCATCCACTTGAAGAAAGCATTACCCATCCTTTCGCCTTATACCGGGCAGACCCATCTATTCAAAGAATGCATTATCAACTTTTTTCGCCTTATACCGGGCAGATGCATCCATTTAAAGAAGGCGTTACTCCTCCTTTCGCCTCATACCGGGAAGATGCATCTACTTAAAGAAAGTATTGCCCCTCCCTTCGCCTTATAACAAGCAGATGCGTTCATTTAAAGTATACGTTGCTCTTCCCGTCGCCTGACACTGGACAAAAGATATTTTAGTTACCAGATAAAGATTGTCGCTGTCGTCGCTGTCCGGAACATATTTTGCTGTCGAGGATAGGGGAGCTAAATGTCAAAGAAGGAAAATCCATACGATTTGATAGCTTGGTACCCAACATGTTTCGGACAGCAGAACAAAGGGAACCGAAGCGATAATCTTTATCTAGTAACTAAAATATCTTTTCACTGGACAGACGCGTTCTTTTTTAGAAGGCATCAACTCCTTTCGCCTTATACCAAGCAGATACATTCATTTAAAGTAGTCGTTACTCTTCCCTTCGCCTTATACCGGGCAGACGCGTTCTTTTAAAGAAGGCATTATCAACTCATTTCGCCTTATACGGGGCAGACTAGAGATGGTCGGGTTTCGGGTTTTGAAACCCGAAACTCGAATCGAACCCGTACCCGACGAGTTTGAGTCAGTTCAAGTTTGAAAATTAGTACAATATCGAGTTCGGGTACGGGTTTAAGAAATAAAATACTGAATATTATTTTATTCAGTTTTGTTAATTGTTCAGCTTGTTCGTTGTTTGGGCTTACATTTTTTTCGATTTTAAAAAGAACCAGTAAATATCTAGTTTGAATTTTCCGGGCAAAACTTTAGTGCGGGCTTAAATAATTAAATTATGTCGGGTTCGGGTTAAGTACAAGTTTACGAATACAAAAATTCTCGGGTACTCGAGTGAAAACTATTCCGGGTTCGGGTCGGGTCCGGGTTTGAAGGATATTCACAAATCGGGTTCAGGTTTGCAAAATGTGAAACCCGACTATCTCTAGTGCAGACGCATCTATTCAAAGTAGGCATAACTTTTCCCTTTGCTTTATACTGGACAGATGCGTGATTCCATAAAAGGGACTACCTTCTTTCGTTTCTTTATACCGAGCAAACGTGTCCATTTCAAGAAGGCATTGTCTTCTCACTTGGTTTTATATCAACCGGATACGATCATTCAAATAAAGAATTATCATCTTTCATTACTTTCATTATTTAAATCACAATTCAAAAGAATTTAGCACGGATTGCATGTAATTAAGCAGAAATCTGTAAATATTTCAATGATAATTATTCTAACTGAATTCCGCCAAATGGCATTCCGCGAAATGACTTTCGGTGAAAAGGTACATTCCGCGAAATGTCTTTCGAAATAAAGGTGCATTCCGAGAAATGTGTTTCGGAGAGTTGATACATTCCGCGAAAAAACATTCCGCGAAATGGTTTTCGGCGAAATAGTATACAACCTCATAACGATGTTAAAATGGTCAAATGCTAGGGCGTCAGGCCATTTGGCCGAACGCCATTTGGCCGAATGCCGCTTGGCCGAACGGGTCGTTTGGTTAAAAATTTTTACCTCAGTCTACGAGTGGTCTTTCTTCCAACTTCCTTCTTCTTTCTTCTTCTTCCTACTTTCTTCCATCCTCCTTATTCCTTCTTACTTCTTTCTTCTTCCTTCTTTCTTCTTCCTTCTTTCTTCTTCTTTCTTCCTTCTTCCTTTTGCCTTCTTCCTTCTTCCTTCTACCTTCTTCTTCCTTCTTCCTTCTTCTTTCCTCCTTCTTTCTTTTCCTTCTTTTTTCTTTTTTCTCCCTTTTCATTTTTCATTTTTCCTTCTTCCTTATGCCATCTTCCTTCTTCCTTCTTTCTTCTTCCTTCTTCCTTCTTGCTTCTCACTACTCACTTCGTGAGGAAACGTTCGAATTTTTAAAACCATAACGTCTATTGAAGATGGCATTTTTACAGTTTCAATTTCATTTCCTAACTCCCATACAATTTATAGCTTTACTAAAGATGCCCTGAGAAGTCACTTCATCAACTTAAAAAAATCAGTTTCATCGACATCACAGCAGTTTGACATTTTAATTAGCCTCGGATTATTATGTTTTTGTTTTTCGATATAAAACATATGTCGTTTATAACTGCTACTGAAGATGCATATCCCGTTTCATATTTTTGACAGTTGAAGAATCTGTTATTGGAAGAAGAAGTATAACTACAACTTCAACATTACTAAAGATGTCCTAAGTGGGGTAAATTCTCTTGCAAATTCGTGCAAAAATACAACTGAGCAGTATTCCAGTTATAAATTATCTAAGGAAACTGTTTGAATTTTTAAAACTACAACGTCTGTTGAAAATTGCATTTGTACTGTTTTAATTTCATTGTCTAACTCCCATACAATTTATAACTACTGCTCTTAGGAAATGTAAAACATGAAACCAATATTAGGAAAAATATTGAAGCTCTTTTTAGTGGAACGTATTCAACCGTCTAAGACGAGTTTAGTACTTTCCATTTATTGCAACTAAGTTTTGCAGATAAATGGAAAGTACTAAACTCGTCTTAGACAGTTGATGAAACCAATAATTGCATCATAATTCCCGAAAAGGGTCGTTCATAAATCACTTATAGTCATACTTATGAAGTCTTTGAATAATATCCTGTTTTTTTGTGTCATTGATTTAGTGATGGTTTTCATGTTTTCTGTCACTTCCATAACATCGTATTATATCATATTTTATTGGATGGACCAGAAAAAAAAATTAAAGATTCAAAACTACACCAAACCATTTCTGCATTAGTATATCATGAGGCTAACATGATGATACTTTTATGCCCAGGGAAGTCGAGTCAATTTCCAATCCAAAGATTGTCTAGAATCGGGAATCGAATCCAGCCACCTTCAACATGGTCTTGATTTGTAGCTGCGCATCTTACCGCACGGCTATGGAGCCCCTCTTCCCACCATAGATGGAACGCAGCAATCCACGCACTGGTCCTCCACGAGCATCGTCCAGGTATCGTGTCCGTAGAGAACTACCGATCTAATAAGCGTTTTGTAGATAGTCAGTTAGGCACGGCGGCGAACTCTATTCGATCGGAGCGTTTTGCGGAGTCCAAAAAAGTACGATTTCCTGCCATGATTTATTTATTTTATTTTCAGACTAAGGCCGGAGTGGCCTGTGCTGCACATAAAAGACTTCTCCATTCAGCTCGGTTCATGGCTGCACTTCGCCAACCACGCAGTCTACGGAGGGTCCGCAAGTCGTCCTCCACCTGATCGATTCACCTTGCCCGCTGTGCACCTCGCCTTCGTGTTCCCGTCGGATCGTTGTCGAGAACCATTTCACCGGATTACTGTCCGACATTCTGGCTACGTGCCCGGCCCACCGCAGTCTTCCGATTTTCGCGGTGTGAACGATGGATGGTTCTCCCAACAGCTGATGCAACTCGTGATTCATTCGCCTCCTCCACGTACCGTCCGCCATCTGCAACCCACCATAGATGGTACGCAACACTTTCCTTTCGAAAACTCCCAGTGCGCGTTGGTCCTCCACGAGCATCGTCCAGGTCTCGTGTCCGTAGAGAACTACCGGTCTTATAAGCGTTTTGTAGATAGTCAGTTTGGTACGGCGGCGAACTCTATTCGATCGGAGCGTCTTGCGGAGTCCAAAGTACGTACGATTTCCAGCCACTATGCGTCTCCGAATTTCTCTGCTGGTATCGTTATCGGCGGTCACCAGTGAGCCCAAGTACACGAATTCTTCAACCACCTCGATTTCGTCACCACCGATACAAACTCGTGGTGGGTGGCTCACATTGACCTCTCTTGAGCCTCTTCCTATCATGTACTTCGTCTTCGACGTGTTGATGACTAGTCCAATCCGTTTAGCTTCGCTTTTCAGTCTGATGTAGGCTTCCTCCATCCTCTCAAAATTACGTGCCATGATATCAATGTCGTCGGCGAAACCAAATAACTGGACGGACTTCGTGAAAATCGTACCACTCGTGTCAATCCCTGCCCTTCGTATTACTCCCTCCAAAGCGATGTTGAATAGCAGACACGAAAGACCATCACCTTGCCGTAACCCTCTACGGGTTTCGAAGGGACTCGAGAATGCCCTGAAACTCGAACTACGCACATCACCCGATCCATCGTCGCCTTGATCAACCGTATCAGTTTATCCGGAAATCCGTTTTCGTGCATTAGCTGCCATAGCTGGTCCCGATCGATTGTATCATATGCGGCTTTGAAGTCGATAAATAGATGATGTGTGGGCACGTTGTATTCGCGGCATTTCTGCAATACCTGACGTATGGCGAACACCTGGTCTGTGGTAGAGCGTTCACCCATAAATCCCTGCACCTGCTACTGCCCCACGAATTCTCTTGCAATTGGTGCTAGTCGACGGCATACAATTTGGGAGAGTACCTTGTGTGCGGCGTTCAGCAATGTGATTACGCGGTAGTTTCTACAATCCAGCTTATCGCACTTTTTGTAGATGGGACGCACGACATCTTTCATCCACTCCTGCGACAGAACCTCATCCTCCCAAACCTTGATAATTGCCCAGTGCAGCGCTCTAGCCAGTGCCTCACCATCCTATTTAAAAAGCTCTCCTGGTAGTTGGTCACCTCCAGGGGCTTTGTTGTTTTTCAACCGGCCGAATTCATCCTGAATTTCCTGGAGATTCAGAGCCGGAAGTCGTAAGTCCTGCGCGCGTGCTCCCAGGTTCGTTGCCGAACCGCCACCGTTGTCTGCCACATCGCCATTCAGGTGCTCTTCGTAGTGCTGCCGCCACCTTTGGATCACCATACGCTCGTTTGTAAGAAGGTTCCCGTTTATGTCCTTACACATATCAGGCTGTGGCACGTGGCCCTTACGTGAACGGTTCAACTTCTCATAGAACTTTCGTGCGTTATTAGCGCGGTACAGTTCCTCCGTCTCTTCACGGTCTCGATCTTCCTGCTGGCGCTTTTTCCTCCGGAAAATCGAGTTTTATCTGTTCCGCGCCCGTTTGTATCGTGCCTCGTTCGCCCTCGTGCGGTGTTGCAGCAATCTCGCCCATGCTGCATTCTTCTCCTCAACTAACTGCTCACATTCGCCGTCATACCAGTCGTTTCTCTGATCCGGAGCCACCGTGTCTGGTGCAGCGGTTGCGGTGCTTCAATGGCGGATCGAATATCTCTCCAGCCATCTTCAAGAGATGCTGCGCCTAGCTGCTCTTCCGTTGGGAGTGCCACTTCCAGCTGCTGCGCGTAGTCTTGGGCTAGTCTACCGTCTTGTAGCCGCCCAATGTTAAGCCGCGGCGGACGACTCCAACGCGTGTTGATCACCGTCGAGAGTTTTGAGCGCAGACATACTGCGACGAGGTAGTGGTCGGATTCAATATTCGCACTGCGGTAAGTGCGTACGTTCGTGATGTCGGAGAAGAATTTACCGTCGATTAGAACGTGGTCGATTTGGTTTTCCGTTACTTGATTTGGTGATTTCCATGTGGCCTTGTGGATATTCTTACGGGGGAAGAAAGTGCTTCGGACTACCATTCCGCGGGAGGCTGCAAAGTTTATGCATCGTTGGCCGTTGTCGTTCGATACGGTATGCAGACTATCCGGTCCGATGACCGGTCTATACATTTCCTCCCTTCCTACCTGAGCGTTCATGTTCATGTCACCGATGACGATTTTGACGTCCCGCAGTGGGCATCCATCGTATGTCTGCTCCAGCTGCGCATAGAACGCTTCTTTCTCGTCGTCGGATCTCCCTTCGTGTGAGCAGTGCACGTTGATGATGCTATAGTTGAAGAAACGGCCTTTTATCCTCAGCTTGCACATCCTTGCGTTGATTGGCTGCCACCCAATCACGCGTTGGCGCATCTTTCCCAGCACTATGAAGCCGGTTCCCAGCTCGTTGGTGGTGCCACAGCTTTGGTAGAAGGTAGCCGCTCGATGCCCGCTTTTCCACACTTTCTGTCCTGTCCAGCAGATTTCCTGCAGCGCTACGACATCGAAGTTGCGGGGATGTAATTCATCGTAGATTATCCTATCGCAACCTGCGAAGCCTAGCGACTTGCAGTTCCATGTTCCAAGCTTCCAATCGTGATCCTTTATTCGTCGCCTAGGTCGTTGCCGATTGTATCGAGTCGTATTATCTTCTATGTCGTTCGTAATAGTTGTTTTTAAAGGCGGCTTATTGGGCCTGCGCAAACCTCCTGTCTCGTCGGAGGGCCGTCGTGTCAGGGCTGTTTAGCGTCCCACCTAACACCAGGACTTGGGCTTGTGCGCTTTGAGCGGCACACGGTCGCTTTGGCGGAGCCTACTTGCGGATACATGCAGCTTTTTATAGAGGTTTAACAGGGCCCTCTGTCAAACCCCACCACATCCTAGGCAGGCGCCATGATGCGTCTCCGAATTTCTCTGGTGGTATCGTTATCGAAGGTCACCAATGAGCCCAAGTACACGAATTCTTCAACCATCTCGGTTTCGTCACCACCAATACAAACTCGTGTTGGGTGGCTTGTTGTGTTGATGACTGGTCCGATCCGTTTAGCTTCGCTTTTCCGTCTGATGTAGGCTTCCTCCATTATCTAAAAGTTATATGTCATAAAATTAATGTCGTAGGCGAAACCAAATAACTGGACGGACCTCATGATAATCGTACCACTCGTGTCAATCCCTGCCCTTCGTATTACTCCTTCCAAAACGATGTTGAATAGCAGACACGAAAGACCAGCACCATGCTCCCAAACCTTGGTAATCATCCAGCGCAACGCTCTATCCAGTGCCTCACCACCGTTTTCAAAAAGCTCTCATGGTAGTTGGTCAACTCCAGGGGCTTTGTTATTTTTCAGCCGTTCGTCACCTAGGTCGTTGCCGATTGTATCGAGTCGTATTATCTTCTATGTCATTCGTAATGGTTGTTTTTAAAGGCGGCTTATTGGGCCTGCACAAACCTCCTGTCTCGTCGGAGGGCCGTCGTGTCAGGTCTGTTTAGCGTCCCACCTAACACAGAAACGGGCTTGTGCGCTTTGAGCGGCACAAGCTGCTGAAACTTGCACATCGAGAATAGATGGAAAATCCACACCACTATTCACTTGGATCGAAGTGAAATTTACACCAGTTCTTACCAATCACGGAGTATCAACCATTGATCTGTAAAGTCAGTCTAAGCTAAGCTAAGCTAAGCTTTTGCATTCCCCAAGCAGCACAACTTGTTTCACTACTGAACATTTTGCTGTATTGCAACTATTCGGAAAGAAACAATCGTTGCGTAAGTGCCATCACATATAACTCTCTTGCAATCTAAAAAGCGTCTTTACCACAGCACCATTGAACACTTCGAATGGACTGCATGTTGATTCACCATAAAAACCATATGATTATGAAGTTTTGTACTCGGGTTTCCTGTTACTTGATTGCACCATCACAGGAAATATTGTGAATCGTCAAAACGTTGAACGATGCTAAATTAAATATGAAGACACATTCAACTTATCTGCAACTTAATTTAAACAATCAATTAAATTTTGACATGGTAAAAAATATGCACCTTAATGATATTGTTTCGTGTTTGCAACATGAAGTGCAGTATTGTTTGGTTGTTTGTTTCCAAATGTCAAACAGGTACTGCATTGCAATGTTAATGAAACATTGATCACAATTTGAACGTTTTTGACATCTTGATGCAACATTTTCGTACTATGATGTTTTTCCAATGCCATTAATGAATGTTCCTATTCAAACAAGGTGCTTTTATGAAGATGTTGCGTGTGTTGCTTGGGATCGTTCATACTACTATACGTCAATCACGTCATTTTTTAACTGTCATTTTCTTTACGAGCCTACCTTGGTTCTGTATACCGTGTTATTTGGCATTAACAACATTTTTCAAGTAATGAATCGCCTGCTTTGAGCGTGCTTACAGCGGCACACTAGGAGTTAACTTTCTGAAATCAGTATGGCGAAATGCATCTAAGGTTCGATTTCTCTGGATTAAGCACCTTCATCGAAAAAATATTTGGTAGGCGTAGTATTGGACAGCTTCCTACATAACCGGTACCAAATAGTTTTTCATGAAATGTTTCTAATTTTGAGAAAACACGCATTAGATGTCTTTCGCCATACAAATTTCTGGCGGTTAACTCATGCTGGCTATTTTACGCATATACTGTAGCGCCTGTATGTGGCAGCGGCGGATAGAAAATCAACCACTGCCAATAATTCATTGGGAATTTAATATGCCTATTTAAATTCATTCGTCCATAGGAGCCACCTTCAACTGGTGCCTGTTCCGACTTTCATGTTTATGTTCCATTTCTTCAGAACAATCCCCATTCTATGGAATAAAGATCAGGAGATAATAATGGAGTGTTGAGCTCATGATGAACGTTGTGAATGATCCATAACTTGTCATTCCGGAAAAAGATCCTTATCCGGATAATTATTTTTTCAACGCTATCATGCACATTTTCAATCAGTAAAATTTAAACATGTTTATAACTACAGATGCCGCCAATGAACCCCACTGAATGACACTACCACCACTGGTAGTCACTAAAATAAACCATCATTCTATTAAAAATAATCTTTTTAAACAGTATGCTTATTAAAAAATGCATGGGCTATAACTAGAAGCTGTTATATTATTTGAATAACGATTAAAGAAAATATCTTTTTTTATGTCTTTATTAGGGAGACTTTCAGCCCGAGGCTGGCTCGTCTCCGACAGAAAATATCAATATTATTGTGAAACAAAAGAACGTTTCTCATCGACTGATATATGTTCATTGCATTGAAATAGTTTACTTCCAAAGTATTCAAAGGTTTTCATTGTATCATAAAAATGATAATAATGATAATAGATTCATACATGTATATATCCACACCATAGAACAACTCATGTTCATTTCATCAATGTTATCGTTCTTTGTTCCCTTTCAGATACATTCCCTAATACAGAGCCAGTGACAATGCTCGTCCCAGTTTAGTGCCCGAAAGAAATGGAAACCATCAAAAGTCTGCTGCAGCAGCCACCTTCTAGCAGTGCTCCTCTCGTCACCAACGCCCATCCCGTTACGAATTTTGATGACCTCATCAAGGATCATCACCCGCACGTGCTTGCCCCATTGCAGCCCACCAAATACAGCACTACCAATGGAATCACCACCTCCAGTCCAAATCTTGCAAATACCGCCAACGATTTCATTCCGCCACTGCCAGCCAGCACCAACTGCAAGCAGCCACCTGTTATCGTAGGTGTTGCGGTGAAGCGAACTCTACGGAAACCAACCGCATCCGATCCGCCTAGGCAAGATGTGGAACGACCCAGCGGAACAATCGGCACGGGTTTGGCTGAAACCCTCGAGCGGTGGCACAGTGACATCTTTGAATGTCGTCCTGCCGTACCACCGTTTGGGAACCAAAATGGGGAGGCGGCTGCTAAAGGAGATGTTTTTGCCGCCGGGGTTGACGGCGGTGATTGTAACAACAACTGCCACGGGAATTCGACCCAGATTGTGACGATGACGGATAACAGCGGCAATGTGGACGATTTGATCGATTTCAGTTCGGAGGTGGAGGTGGCCCCGGTAGCGGCACCAGTGAGTTCCATTGAACAGGTAAGATTTTTAGGGGGGAGAGATATGGGGTCTATATCGAAACGAAAGTAATGATGTACGCACACAAGGTTTAAAATTCATTCAAATAACAACGAATCGTACTCATGTGTCACTGGTTTTCTGTTTTTTAAGTTCAGTTATTCATTAAACATAATATTTTTTGTCAGTTGAATTACACGGTTTTGACTATAATAAAACTTTCGGCAAGTAGCCCATCGTGTTGTATACCAATTGAGCCATCTGTATACAAATCTTGATGAACTAGGTTGATTTCAGTATGTTTTCTTAGCAACGGTAATCGGGTTCTTCAAACGGGCACCTCAGAAGAAAGGCCAACCAGTCCTAACTATTTTCCTTCCCAATCCACTTAAACCAAAACCCTTTTCTAGTCCCGCTCACGGATTGGTTTACTATCGAGAATGGCTCTCTCTTATCACACAATGCAAAAACACACAACATTTTAGGCGATGCCTTAGCATCACCCGTCATTCGTTTAATAATTAATTAGTAATTAATTGAGATTTTTCGATGCTGAATATTTCCTTTTGGATTGAACATCAAATTAGGACTTGGATTGTAAGTTCGCTTTCCATTTTCGATTCATTTGATGTTATTATTGAAAGCAAAAATATTTGTTCAAAATAAAACATTTCTCGCACAATCTTAATGAAGCGCATAATTTCTTACTTTTACATAATATCGTAAAAAAGTTGTCGTATTTGTATGGTTTTATTTGTGCAACATATCTATTTATTATTTTTGTTTGTATTCCATGTAGTTTTTGTTGCTGTCATGGGCTACTTGTGTCTAGTCTGCCTACAATCTCCATAGAGACATGATCTGCAAATTAACTCCCCTTCTTCTTCTTTAATGGCTCTTCATTCCAACTGGAACTTGACCTGCTTTTCAACTTAGTATTCTATTAGCTTCCTCAGTTATCAATTGAAAGCTTTCTTTGCTCGCCAGCGAAGAATAGAGAGTTGCTGACTAAATTGGAGGAGCTAAAAGCAAAAATCGCTGAGCGGCCGAAGATTGAACCGTGAACAAGTTCGGTGCGAAATACGGAAGTGTCTGTGAAGGGAGGCAGACCAGGTCGTTTCGAGTTGGAAACTTTAGTTAGTGATTTTCATCCAGATGTACCGACTTGTGAATCTGCTGAAAACTGGTTGAACAACATCGAATCAACTGGCGAGGCCTACGGATGGCACGATATTACTCGTTTATATTGTGCCAGGATGCATCTACAGGAATCGCAAGGCTATGGTGGAATGGTGTACAGTCTTCGGTGAAAACGTGGACGACTTTCAAAGCAAAACTTCTAGAAGCGTTTCCAGATTCGAACGATCCCGTCTTCATTCACGAACAGTTGATGCGGAGAAAGAAGAAATCTTGCGAAATGGTCGAGACCTACTTCTACGATCAAGTGGCTCTAGGCAGAAAGGGAAAATTTGATAAAATTATCATCAAATATATTATTTCTGGAATTGAGGATATGCATCGAGCAAAAGGGGGGCAGCAGGGACTATGTCCAAGGGCTTGACGACCCCTCCCCAGGCCATCTGCAAGTTGTGGGGCTTGTCTAGGGTGTGGTGGGGTTTGACAGTCGGCCGTCTTAAATTCCTATAAAAAGCTGCATGTATCCACAAGTAGGCCCGTAGGGCCGCTCAAAGCGCACAAGCCCAAGTCCTGGTGTCAGGTGGGACACAAAACAGACCTGACACGACGGCCCTCCGACGAGACAGGAGGTTTGCGCAGGCCCAATAGGCCGCCTGGAAAACCAATAATTACGAACAATATAAGAGATAATACGGCTCGATATAATCGGCAAAGACCTAGGCGACGAATAGAGGATCACGATTGAAGGGAGGAAATGTATAGACCGGTCATCGGAACGGATAGTCTGCAAACCGTATCGAATGACAACGGCCAACGATGCATAAACTTCGCAGCCTCCCGCGGAATGGTAGTCCGAAGCACCTTCTTTCCCCGCACAAATATCCACAAGGCCACATGGAGATCACCTAACCAAGAAACGGAAAACCAAATCGACCACGTTCTAATCGACGGTAAATTCTTCTCCGACATCACGAACGTCCGCACTTACCGCAGTGCGAATATTGAATCCGACCACTACCTCGTTGCACTATGCCTGCGCTCAAAACTCTCGACGGTGTACAACACGCGTCGCAGTCGGACGCCAAGGCTTCACATTGGGCGGCTGCAAGACGATAGACTAGCTTAAGGATACGCGCAGCAGCTGGAAGTGGCACTCCCAACGGAAGAGCAGCTAGGCGCAGCGTCTCTTGAAGATTGCTGGTGAGATATTCGATCCGCCATTGGTAGCACCGCAACCGCTGCATTTAGCACAGTGTCCCTGGATCAGAGAAACGACTGGTATGACGGCGAATGTGAGCAGTTAGTGGAAGAGAAAAATGCAGCATGGGCGAGGTTGCTGCAGCACCGCACGAGGGCGAACGAGGCATGATATAAACAGGCGCGGAACAGCAGGGAATGAATATTCGAGCAACGCCCAACAATATACCCTTTGTCGTCAACAGAGTTTGTTACTGACAAACGCACCTCGCAACAAGCCTTTGTCAGAACCCAAACACAATATGACAAGAATCATTTGACCTGCATGCTCTGATATTTCCGAGAATACGATGATAAATTTGTAATCATAGTTCATATTTCATATTTCCATAAAAGCAGAAGCTATGATAGCTTAAAACCGAGATTAGCTGTAGAGTTAATGCAGAATAACGGGATGAAAAGTTAGCAACTAAATTGTCTTCTTTTTTGTTGCTGACAAAAAAATTCGGATCTTTGTCATTATTCTCTCCGACAAAAACAAAGCTTTGTCGTTGGTTCTCTTTTGTCGCTTGTTTCGCAAGCGCATCCAAGAAAAATTGATTCCCTGCGGAACAGACAAAACTCGATTTTGAGAAGAGGATGAGAAGTTGAACCGTTGACGTAAAGGCCACGTGCCACAGTCTGATATGTGTAAGGACATAAACGGGAACTTTCTTACGAACGAGCGTGAGCTGATCCAAACCTGAATGGCGATGTGGCAGACGAAAATGGCGGAATGGTGATGGACCTCAGAGAACGCGCGCAGGACATTATTTTACGGGCTGCGAATCTCCAGGAAATCCAGGAGGAGATTGGCCGGCTGAATAACAGCCCCAAGCCCCTGGGGTTGACCAACTACCAGGAGAGCTGTTCAAACACGGTGGCGAGGCGCTGTCTAGAGCGCTGCACTGGGTCATTACCAAGATGTGGGAGGAGGAAGTTTTGCCGCAGGAGTGGATGGAAGGTGTCGTGTGTCCCATCTACAAAAAAAGGCGAAAAGCTGGATTGTAGCAACTACCGCGCAATCACATTGCTGAACGCCGCCCTTCGAAACGCGCAGAGGGTTACGGCAAGGTGATGGTCTTTCGTGTCTGCTATTCAACATCGCTTTGGAAGGGGTAATACGAAGAGCAGGGATTACCACGAGTGGTACAATTTTCAATAAGTCCATTCAGCTATTTGGCTTTGTCGACGACATAGATATTACGGCACGTAACTTTGAGAAGATGGAGGAAGCCTACATCAAACTGAAGAGGGAAGCTAAGCCGATCGGACTAGTCATCAACACGTCGAAGACGAAGTACATGATAGGAAGAGGTTCAAGAGAAGACAATGTGAGCCACCCACAACGAGTTTGTATCGGTGGTGACGAAATCGAGGTGGTTGAAGAATTCGTGTACTTGGGCTCACTGGTGACCTCTGATAACGATACCACCAGAGAAATTAGGAGACGCATCATGGCAGGAAATCGTACGTACTTTTGACGCTCCGATCGAATAGAGTTCGCCGCTGTACCAAACTGACTATCTACAAAACGCTTATCAGACCGGTAGTTCTCTACGGACACGAGACCTTGACGATGCTCGTGGAGAACCAACGCGCACTGGGAGTTTTCGAAAGCAAAGTGCTGCGTACCATCTATGGTGGGGTGCAGACGGCCGATGGTACGTGGAAATGGCGAATGAACCACGAGTTGCATCAGCTGTTGGGAGAACTATCCATCGTTCACATAGCGAAAATCAGAATACTGTGCTGGGCCGGGCACGTACCCAGAATATCGGACAGTAGTCCGGTTAAAATGGCTCTCAACAGCGATCCGACGGGAACAAGAAGGCAAGGTAAACAGCGAGGTGGATGGATTAAGTGGAGGACGATTTGCGGACCCTCCGCACACGACGTGGAGCCATGAACCGAGCCGAATGAAGAAGACTTTTATGCACTGCACAGATCTCACCGGCCTCAGTTTGAAAATAAATAAACCCCCTCTTATCCGATCTTTTAATTGCTTGGGTATATATTCGCCAATACCAATCGACTTAGTTCGATGAATTGAGGCGATGTCTGTGTGTCTATGTGTGTGTGTCTGTGCGCAAAAAGTCTAGCTCACTTTTTGGGCACTTCACCTGAACTGATTTGCTCACAACAAGTTGCATTCAAGTCGGAGTTCTGTCCCATTGTTGCCCGAGCAGGAGAGATTGGCTCAAAAATACCTAATTCGGTTATTGATACCATACTCTGTTATGAACTAGCTCTGCATAAGAGGTAAAATACCAAAGGCATAATACCAAAAACTTATGTGCACAATACTTAAGCCATAACTCAGTTATTAAATTGAATTTCAATACGCAATGCATAACCAATTATTATTCGTTTGGTATTGAAATACCTAAGCATGTTATCCCTCAGGTATTCTGCATATAAGTTTGTGGTATTATTTTTTGGTATTTTACCTCTTATGCAAGGCTAGTTCATACCAATTTCTGTTATCGAGGTCTTCACTCCTGCTCGGGATTTTATTTAAAATTAGCGAATGAAACCCAGCTTTGCCCGGATGTTGCATATGTCACAATAAAATTTTTGCAGCACCGCACTCTAGATCAATTTCCGTGCGTTTGTTTTGTTTCCTCAACAGCTGACCTGATAGCTTATCTAATGATGTTTTACATTTACTCGCGAAATTTACCAAGTTTTTGTAGGGGAGGAGGTTCGGTTGTGGGCACCCTTTTGTTTTTGGTCTATAACTTTGGCCCTAGTTGATTTTATGCCGACATTTGCATATCAATGGAAAGCTAGACAAATAACCCTACTGTTGGCGAGGAAATTATATTGATTTCAACCATTTGGGAAATTTTATTGACAATCTCGCAAATTTGACGTTTAAATTTTGTGGTTCGGTTGTAGGCACCCATGAAGACTCGACAGAAACAAAAGATTAAAGAATCAAAACCACCTAGATTCAAAGAAAAGGATTTTTTTATTCTAATAGCCAGGAGGCATTAAAAAAATCAGATCAATTCACCTAGCAGTGATCATGCCTTTCTCTTGCATTAGAGAGGATATTGAAAACAATTACATAAGAAAAGTGTGTTAGTGTTCATTAAGCACTTCCACAGTTATGAACTGCGAGGTTTCTAAGCCAGGTTACCATTTTTGCATTCGTATATCATGAGGCTAACACGATGATACTTTCGTGTCACAGGGAAGTCAAGCCAATTTCCAATCAGAATTTGATACTCAGGAAAAACACTGAAAACAACTAATGATTTTTATCGCTTATTGCTTAGAATGATTTTGAAAATCTGAACAAAAATAAGAATTATTTCAAATGTTTTGGAAGTCCATATGACAGTCAAAAACCATTAATTGTTTTATAATTGTGCAATTTTGACCTCTTCAAAGTACTTTTTCGATATATTTCATAATTAGCGAGAAAAGTATCATCACCACTAGGTGGATTAATCTGAGTTTTTATAATGTTGTTTAACCTTGTTTAACCTTAAAATTATTCATAGGCCTGGCTTCAAGCAGCCAATAGAATATTAAATTGATTTTGGCGGAATATTTAATAAGCTGTGATCTATTGGAAAAATTAAACTTTCCGTAGACGTTCTATAAATAAACATTTCCTTGCAGCACGCATCACACTGGGGCAGACCTGGTTCAAACATGGAATAAACCTCTCAGTCATTGAAATGATGAAATTGACCATGGGTGTCTTCAGCGAAGTTTCAATATACATTAGTGCCGACATTTTGGTCAATATTCACCATTTCTAGCAATAATCGCATAAAAGTCCCATACACCAAATTGGCAAAACAGCGTTTTTTAAAGTGTGATTTCTTCACAGAAGTTGCTTATCACTTAATTTTGATGAACCTTTCTTAAGGTCACTCCTGACGGAATCCAAGTTTGAAAGTGCTCGCGTTTTCGGGGGCACACCACTTGATACGAAAGCAACGCACAACTCTTTTACTATTGGATGTTATTCAAAATCATAGATTTTGGTAAAATACACGATTTGTGGCGGTGATCCAGTTATAAAAAATGATTTTTGGCGATTAATCGTGGAAAAAAGGCAAATTTATGGCATTTTCAAATATGCTGATTATGCGATGGGCAGAGACGGGCAGCTGTTTTAATCGACAATGGACTGGAAAATTCATGCCCTTTCATACAAGCACTTTCCCAAAGACATGATATTCGATGATTTTTTCAAAATAAATTTTACTGAATGCCAGTACTGATGCTATAAAAAATACCTCTTAATGATTTTCGATTAGTCAGGAGGGTAAATAATTGAACAACATGGTACGATAAATTAGATTAAAATTCGCATCGAAATTGTTAAACATATATTTAAGATCTGATGAAATATTATCATTGCCCCTCTGGAAGATAAAGTTTGTAAGACATATTCGTATCGACTTAGAAGGAAATAAAAAAGGGTTAGTTGTTTAAATATTATATGGACATTCAATTTAGTTTTTTTTATACTTAACAATTGAATACCAGTACATATGTACTATATTGTGGTATTTGCAAAAAGTGTAATATAATTAAGTACGGACCTCTACAATTAGCTTTTAAAAAAAAGACATTTATTCACTTAACGGGAGAATTACATTACAATCAAGGTCCTATCTGTTTTAAGTCTAAATTAGAACTGAGCTCTCTGAATAAAAATTGGTTAACTGTCCCTACTGTTCGATGAACAGATTAATTGCTGCGTAAGGCCTTTGGTGTCGTCGTCGTTGTTGCCACCTTGGTTCTGCTGCGTCGGGAGTCCAAGGTGCATTCGGTTCGCTGTGTTGCTAGGGTCGCTGTGGATGTCGGTCATTCACTTGCTGCGTCAGCAATACCAAGGCTATTTATTTGGCGCATCATGAATAGCGCATCCGGTGCTATAGTCGTTGATATCCATAATATCCAAACTTGATTTGATGCGTCAGGGATGGCGCATCCGGTATTGTTGTAGTCGATATCCAATAATGTCCATAACTATATATCTGCGTTTTTCCGTTTTTCCTTTTGTTTGTATACTTCTTTATGAAATATAAGAAAACACGCAAATACAGGACACTTTTGCAAATATCACATTATTTACTAAAAGTGAATATGAAAATACTGGTATATATAATATAAAAAGCTCATGAACAAAAAATAATCCATACAATATTTTCTTCTGAGTGTACACAAATATTTTTAAATCAAATAATATCTTCCAAAGGGGCACACTTTAAAAACACTGTTTGGCCAATTTGGCGTTTGGCACTTTTATGCAATTATCGCTAAAAATGATGAATATTGACCAAAATGTCGGCACTGATGTATATTGAAACTTCGCTGAAGATACCTATGGTCAATTTCATCATTTAAATGACTGAGATGTTTATTCCATGTTTGAACCAAGGCTGCCCCAGTGTGCGCAATGCGCATGTTCCACATAGGTCATACCCTTTGCAACATTTTGGTTTTGTAATAGTTTTATGGAAGTCTTGTAGAACAAATATTGATTTTCTGACCATTATAAACCCAGAAATGTTACTTGGATTGTGACGACCTGACCAAGTCACATTCAAGTTGCTATAATCAATTTTGTTTGATTTTTGTTGCGCGGGTTACAAACAGACATATATTCATATTCTCAATATTTGGAGATTTTATGGTAAAATTCTTTGTGAACTATTGCCAAAAAGAGTTGGGGGTCGAAAGGACAAAAAGTCGAAAGACAAAAGGTCGAAGGGACAAATGGTCGAAAAGGACGAAATGTCAAAAGGGACAAAAGGTCAAATGGGACAAAAGGTCGAAAGAACAAAACGTCGAACGGGACAAAAGGTCGAAAGGACAAAAAGTCGAACGGAACAAAAGGTCAAAATATACAAGAAACTGAAACGGAGATAATTAATCTCGCATCAGAGTTATCCTAAACTCTGCTCTTTAATTTTTTACAATTTGATAACGTTAATTCAGTGAGTTTAACTAATAGATGGATGTTTGAGTTTTCTAAATGTAACTTCGACTTGTAAAAATGGCAAACGCTAGACCCACGCGAGCGTGCGCACATCAAATACTCCGGCGTGTATTACATGTCGCTGTATTTTCAATGCGCGCGCCTGCGTGGCAGCGGCGTACACTATTTTGACAGATCAAAGTGACATTCAGAAAAGCTAGATATCCATCTGTTATTTCAACTCATTGAATTATTTTGTTTAATCGTTAAAAATAGTGAAAACTAAAAGAGCATTATTTGTATGCCAACTGTGTAGGACAAATCTGTTTCGCACAATACAAGATTTATTCATTTCCTAAATAAACAATCATTTTAATTTCTAACAGAGATACTGTATTCATAATACAGTTTCATAGTGATTACTCCTTCTCTGAAAATTGCTCATTCTTCAACTTTGATTAATAAGATGGTGCGTTATTTCTGCTTGAAGTTAAATGCATTTAAAAATTTCTTTAGGAATTGGAATACACCCAACTTATAATCAACTTTATTATCAACTTGTTCTTGATCGACATTTTGTTCCTTTCAAGCTTTTCATTTTCGACCTTTTGTTCCTTTCGACATTTTGTTATTTCGACGTTTTGTCTTTTCGACTTTTTGTCCTTTCGACCTTTTGTCATAGATTAAAAAAAAACAACATAAATAAACATTTATGGTAAATTTTATTATGTGCTGTAATAAGTGATTGGCTCGTCAATCGCTATCCCTAGTAAATTATAAAGCGATATTCCATCAAATTTTCAAGGGAAAGTATTAAATTACACAGCAAGATTTTGTCCCTAACACCAAATAATGTGTCCCTAATAGATTTTTGCTCGCTGAATCCGAATCTGACCTCAGATTAGCTCTAACACGTCGAGATTTTGACATATACCTCAATAAATGTCGTAAAATCAATGATTTTGAGCATTTTGGAACAGCCATCGTCAACCCTATAAAAAGAATTACTAGTCAATCAAGGTCCAAAATGGATCACAAACATCTAATCTTTCGAAATGTGGTGCATTTTGAACAAGTTAAACATAATAAGTGTAATTTATCAATATATTTTTTAAGTGAAAGTTATTTAAAAATATGTTTTATGCAAGCCACCTTCGTATACAAATACAAGCCTGGTTATTTTCTGTGAACGGTTTTGAGAGGAGAGTAACAATAATTCAATATAATAATTTGCCCAAGCAAAAAAAAATGTTTTCATTGAAGTAAGTTCTATTGAATGTAAATATGATATTGTATTTCCTCTGGCGCGATAAATTTTCAATAATTGCTCAAGTGATATGATGTATTTACTGTCAATTGAAGCTCCTTTATTATGTTCATTCAAATAAAGCAAGTACGAGAACTGTACGCAGTTCTACATATTTTGATTATTCCTGCTATTTATGATCATTCCAATATTCCAATGATAGAAATTTGGGCGGAAAACTATCAATTAGCAAAATCAATCAACGAATCGATAAGTTGCATTCGATCGTTCTTGTGTATGATTGCATACAAGCTGAAGCGACGTTGACGGCTACGCAACAGAAACCGGAAAACGTCAACAACCTACTCGTGCGGACTTTTTATTTCATTCGCGTTGAAAATGCTGAGTGGATGTTGCAATAATCCCAATGCAATTTCTTTTAACTATGGTCAGTTTATAACAGTAAAACGGGAAAAATTCACTAGTTTTATCAAGCTTTGTTGTGTGCTAAGACGCACAGTAATGCGCCAGAAAAAAAAAACACTTGGGCTCCGCTCCACTTGTGTGCTGTTCAACATGTTACCCGAGCATATGGTTGGATGATCCGTCAATTCTGCACTCCGATATTTCTCTAATTTAACAAAACAACGGCATAAATGAGAAAATGATGCGGAAAAGATGCGGAAAAAAATTATCCGTCATATTTTTGTCTTTTGTGATTTTTTTGCCTATATTTAAATTCAATTGTTTCTCGTGTTTGAGAAAAGTATATTTACTTTATTTCGATAAGAAAAGTGAAATTCGAAAGCACCACTGCTGAATATCACGTCACCATTTGGTACATCGAGAAGAAGTGGTCCTCAAGCTCACCGCATCCAATCAGCCAACATGTTCGTGTCCACCGTATGTCCTCTGGCGGATTCCTATTGCAACAGTTGGACATGTAGGAAGCTACCTTCACTATAAACCCGTCTACTATGAACCCGGTTGGTTTCGGTCCCGCTAAAAGATCATCCGTTTTTTGAAGGACGTATAAACCCCAGTTTGCATTGGTGAGATCAACCCAATATTAATTTAAATTCTCTCTAGCTATCTTTCTTAACTGTGTCTTTGATCTGTCATATTTTCTGTTTTTCGAAATCTCCACAGAATTGATCCTTCATCCACGATCTTTTTTACTAAATTGCTACTGTAACTTGCACTCCAGCCGACTCCGCCACAGACTTTGCGTTTCCGCCTTACGTTCTTGTGTACATTGTCCATTATTGTACTTCCCCAAGGATTTTTTTTCACACTCATCATAGACTGATATTGCAATTTCCATTATTAGAGTACACGTTCGGGATAATTCAGTATTTTTTCAACTGATATTTGTAGTATTGTAATTTGCTTTCATATTCAAGTCGTCAAACCATAATATTCAATAACATTTTGTTTAAATCGTTTTTTATGAAATTTTGTATTAGTTTAATTTATTGTTTTTTTCAGTTAGCTAATTCGACTAGTATTTTCTTACTATTGATTCTCGCGATAAATCAAATTAACAATTATGATCAAAATTTGAGTTATTTTGATTGTGGATAAACTCAACTGGCGAGCAACTTCTAACTCTTGCCTTTCTATCTTTCATTGCTTCATGATTTTAAAATTGCGAAAAAAACACTAAATACGTACAGGGCATCGTTTGCTGCTATTGCCGCGGATATTGTGGGAGTCCCAGATATCCGGTTCACGCTTTAGTTAGCAACGGTGGCTCTTCTCGACCTTCTATTCCCTGAGTAGTTAACACGAATAAGGGCGTCCTTGTGAAGTATTGCTGTACCTGTTATGAGCACCTAGTACATCCCATTCCCCACACTTCCTGAAGAAACCTTTCTTGCTTCAGGAGTGATTCCTTTTAATAGTACTAGTCTTCGTAACAAAAAGGACACCATTACGGATCATGAGATATGATCAAATTATTCGTAGTACTACTTAATCAACACCCCCAGCTGGGTGAGGGGTAGAGGATGAAACACACACACACACACAACGGCATAAATGAGAAAATTTACGATGAAGTTACAAAATGTTTAAGTTTCAACTTATTTTCCGAGTGCTGGAATGTATTTTATTAGTCAATGTGACTTGAATATTGTGGTAGGGGATCTAGTAGAGGATTTGAATTTTTTCAAATTGCAATTCGATCTGTTTCCTTGTTGATTAAAAGAAAGGGACTTTCTGGATAATCATGTTCGCACTATATTCTAGCACAACACATTTGCAACATGATAACAGATTACGTGTGGTTATTGGAAGTTGATCGATAAAAAAAAAAACAACCAGAAATCGAGCAGAATAACATTTTAGGACGAGGAGAAATGTTGAGCACAAAATAAAAAAAAAAGATATTTTATTAAAGGTCGAATGAAACATATATTTACAAACTGGCTAGTATCTCTATACTTCCTTCAACATTTTCATATCCCAGTTCCTCTGGCCGCATGTTGTTGAATTTTTGGTGGCTTCGAACTGGTTGTGATGGCGTTTGCATGCAAGTTTTTGAAACGGACATGCATGGAATATTTTTAAATTAAATTCACTGAACTTAAATTCATTAAAACCGAATAGAAAACAATTGTAACGTGCAAATCTGATGGAAATTCATTGGATCAGATGTGCTTATACCGTTTCGGGTATTGATTGACCTAAACATATGTTTATATACTTCATGAAAGTCCTACGAAAAGTGCCAATTTCTTCAATTTAGCGATATTAATCTAGCTATATCCCAAAATTTGGACGTGTTAGAGCATATCTGAGGACAGTTTCGGATTCAGCGAGCCAAAATCTATTGAAGACACATCAATTGGTTCTGAGGACCCGCAAAAGGTTAAATTTTGTTCCCCTGTGTTATTGAAGCCATTTAATAAGAGATTTGTTGGGACTTAAACTAAGAGCTTTAGGTTGATGGGAATGGAAACTTGTAAATAATTTTGTTCCAGATGAACTCTCGGTTATTTCCCAAGGGGCTGTCCATAAACCACGTAGACCGAAATTTCACATTTTCAAACCCCCCTCCCCCTAGTAGGCTTTCGTAGACTTTTCCGAAACCCCTCCCCCACTCCCTTGAAGTCTAAGTAGACTTTTTCAAATTTTACAAAATATCATATGTGATTGGAAAAATATGGAAATCAACCACGTTTTCAGCAATTCAGCTTTACAAATCCATTGTGAACATTACAGTATGGGTGTCTACTCATCTGTAGAAACGAAATTCCCTGATTTTTCCAGGTGTTTTACATTAATTTCCAGGTGAAAACAAACGTGCCATATATAGATTTCAGTAATCAATTCAAAAAATTAAATATTGCGAAAAATATGTTGTAAATTACTTAAGAAATTCTTCCAGGAATTCCTTCGCAAGTGCACTCAGAAATTGCTTCAGCCATTCAATCAAAATTCCTCCGCTGCCCATGATTTCATAGTTCGGGACCGATTTGCGATTTGGGCGTAACTTATTTTGTAAACAAACATTGGAAGGCGAATTCCTGCTTAAACCAGCATTTCATGAGGAAACCACGGTATGGATCCGACAGATTAAGCATTCCTCTACTGGATAAGGGAATTAGTTTGGGATGAAAACGCTTGCATTTTCCGGAATCCATGAAGCAATGTTTGTTTACAAAATAAGTTACGCCCAAATCGCAAAGCAGTCCCGAGTTGACGTATCAACCATTCAGAATTTCAACGAATATGACTTACTACACGTTTACAAAGGTAATTCAACCGCTGTAACAACTATACGTTGCATGATTCAAATCTCATTAAAGTGTCTACGGGTTGAAATGTGTTAAATTTGTGTTGTTTGTCTTTAAATCATCCCAATTACATCGGAAAGTGCAATGGTTGATACGTCAACTATGAAATCATGGGCAATTCTTGAAAATCGGTCATCGCGTTCTGAAGTTGTGTTATGCTATAGGCGTCATGCCAAACATGGTTTGTACTTGAATTCTTTTCAAAAATACACTAATTTTGGCTATGCCATCCACAACAATTCAATTTTTTAAGATATTACTTCATTTTTTTCAATTTTTCATTAAAGCTCACCTAAGAAATACTGATTTTTACTGATAGTTGATAGTTTTACTGATAGAAATACTGATAGTTTTACAGTGAACTTATTTGGTTTTGTTAGTAGAGCCAGTTCCAGTTTTTGTAATAAAAATCATTGGCGTAACTACCTCCGATGCCTAGGAGGGGGGCTATCAGCGGTAATGTGACAAATGCAGTCCAACCACCTAAGGCAATTGCGGATCCACCAC